>NC_053389.1:778991742-779019934 GCF_905171765.1 Bufo bufo | reverse complement strand
AATACAGTATCTCCTTGCTAAACAACAAACCTGGCTCTGCTACATCAACCTAGGCAAAAAAAAACAACAACTGTAAAATGTAGATTAGTGCCACTTGTGGCTTGTACATCCTCCACCCCAGTATCTTAATGCAGGACTGTATATGTGAACCCGAGAACATCATAAGCTTCTAAAGGAAAAGCAATAAAAAAAAAGACAAATAACGTAATCAATAATATACTGAACTGAGTTTGTCATCTGGCCCAGTGTGAACTGGGGATGTTACAGAGGAGCGCAGGTACAGTATCACAATGCACAGATGATGTGCCCCCTCAATACATGTATACAGCGATCTACCATATCCTCTGATAAGACATACACGTTAATACACACACATGTAGGTCTGTGTCTGGTTCACATATGACATTCATTGCTGCACAATTGTCTTTTATATTTAGGTATACAGTATAAAATGTTATTCTTTGTTATTTTTTACACTTGTGTAGCGCTTATTAATATCATACTTGGTTTGGAGTGCGCCAGTATGATATAGACACAGACCTGGACAGATTTATTAATATACAGTACTACTCCCACTATGATCCTGCAATGCTACTGTATTACTCAGATAGACAAATAGACAGAGTGATAGATAGATATAGAGCAACAACCATATATCTGATTATTCACATAATGCTGCACGCACCATTATCATCATAATACTGGATGTATTAGAGATTGTATTCTATTATTATTAGGTACCATGTGGAATATTTCAGATCGATCTCAAGAGCCTTTCTCAAATAAAGTTCATCACTCGAATTGAAAGCAGTGATCTGCACATACCGCATTATGATGATAATGGTGACTAATGATGACTATGATGATACATGTGACTAGTCAGATATACAGTATGTGCAATATATGAATATATAGGGTCCTGTGATTGGCTATTCTATACAGACTACAGACTAGTCAATCAGAGCGTTCGCTGGCCAGGACCGGCGATCTGTTTAGTATAGACCTATATTATACTGTAGATATTTTAGTTATTGTAACGGAAAACGGAATTTTATCTTCTATGGCTCCTTTTATATATTTCTATTTTTATTTTTTATTTTGATCAACTACGGATAGCTGCAGATGGGGAAGTCACAGGGGCCACTCATTACTACATTACGTACAACTACTACCATATTAAACTGCAGTTCCATGCGCCACCGGCTGGTTACAAACCCAAATTGCACCCTGAATTTTCTTATTCTTTTTACGCTCTTTGTAGCTAATGAAACGGGATATCGCTCTGCGCTCACGCGATTCCACTGTGAGCGCTAGCGATGCTACATCTGTAATTGGTAGTGTTTTTTTTCAAAACATTAGTCTTGCAAAAAACGGCACAAAAAAAAGCCATAACACAAAAGTTATTGAATAAAGCAAAAGTGGTTTCTATGCTTTTTTTGGTGAACCAAAAATAAAAAAAAATAAAAACCAATATCATATGTGTAGGGTCCCCTAAGGTGGCTTCACACATGGCTTTTTTTTTAAGCAAGTGCAGTTTCTTTTATACAGTTTTGATGCCGTTTTTGAGCCAATGATAGAAGTGGATCCAGCAGGATGGAAAATTACTAGTCCTTCCTTTATATTTCCCGTACCTTTTGAATCTACTTCTGGTTTTCGCTTAAAAATAAAGTACATGAAAAATGGCCACAAAAACTGCACTTTTTTCTCTCCAAAATAAATGTGTGAAACCACCCTTACAGCCAATAATAATTAAAAAAAGTTTTCCTTAAATATTGAGTGCAAAAAATACTCCCTCTGATCAAACTGTTCCTTAAATAGTAAAATAATGATACTTAATGGTAGTGGGAATGGTCCATAGAGCACTGCAAGCCTGTGTGAGAGCGATGTATGGTGTATAGAGGTGTACTCGCTTTTTACTCCTGATTTTAAAGCTGTATCAATACCTTAGAGACAGAAACATAGATTTACTCCTGTGACATCTTATCTCAATATTCATTAGGGGATTTTTTATTTATTTTTTATAAGCTTTTACTTTAGTTTACATGGACTTAAAGTGTAACTAAACTTCCACAGAACTTATACTGTATACTGTAAATTCATTTTTTAATGTATTTTATTTATTCATTTTACTGTTCTCCTGTCAAATAAGCCTCCGAATGCCAGTCTGTGTGTGATGCTTATCAGTGTTGAGCATACAGACTCCATTCACCATAGCCATGTGCAGAGAGCCCTTGAGGAGCTACAGAGGAGGATGGGAGTGGTAGTGGCTCTGACTATAAGTTGTGTGACAGTGGTATCTTTCAGTCTCTCGCTCCCCAGGGCCGACACAGTGATAGGACATTGCACCCTTCCTTCTCTTGGGGAGCTCCCTGTAGTTGGGGCTCCTGTCTGATTGGTAGTTTGGGGTGCCCTTGCTGCTGGTGGTTGTGAGGGTGTCTGGCAGGAGGTGTAGTGGTTCAACGACACGCCCCTTCTCCTGGAGCCCAGCACCGCCCACTGCTAATTTATTCATTCCTCATCACCGGACATAATGCATTTGCTGAGCCATAATCTTGCGCATGCGCCGTGGATACACATGTCAGGGCCTTGAATCGGCCTCACAGGACGCACTGCACATGCGCCAGCCGGCAATGAGGAGTGAATAAATTAGCAGTGGGCGGTGCTGGGCTCCAGGAGAAGGGGCGCGTCTGGGCTCCAACGGTAGGAGGGACAGCCCCTTGGGCACCTTACTCAGGTAATTTCTATATTAATAAAAGCGATTTTCTAGACAAATGACAGCACTTTTTCTTCTGTAATATAATTGCAGTTGCCTGCCAGTGAGTGTCAGACCCACTGACTGTACTGTGCCCACTGACCACCACTCATATAGGGTGGCACAGTAACTTGCAGATAAAAAAGTCATTTAATGACCTTAAATGAGATCGGTGAGGACGAGGAACGGGACATGAGTAGCTCGGCATCCAACCTTGTGCAAATGGGGTCTTTCATGCTGTCATGCCTGTTGAGGGACCCTTGTATAAAAAGGCTGAAGGAGAACGATCTGTACTGGGTGGCCACGCTACTAGACCCCCGGTATAAGCAGAAAGTGGCTGAAATTTTACCAAATTACCGGAAGTCGGAAAGGACGCAGCAGTTCCAAAACAAGTTAAAAAGTATGCTTTACACAGCGTATAAGGGTGATGTCACAGCACAACGGGAATTTAACAGGGGAAGAGGTGAAAGTAATCCTCCTCCTACCACGACCACGCCGGCAAGGACAGGACGCTTTACAGACGTGTTGTTGATGTGCAGCACGCCAGACCTGCAGGGTATTGCGAAGTGAGGTCACGGTTATGGGCAATCGAGGGTTACTCACTATTTGGAGGAGAACCCTGGGCAGGCATGCGGCGGTGAATGAGAGGTAGACACAAGTTCCTCTGGGGCACACTCTGTATGTAGAGACCTGGCCTGATGGTGGATGAGGTGCCCTGGATGTTGCAGGTGTTTAGAGTGCCTGAAGCAAGGTCCCTTTTAGGATTCGTGACGCCAGTGCCTGTAACGGTGGCACACCGGTTTCCAGTAGTAATATGTGAGGTACACAGGTGGTATAGTGAACCAAACGTTGCTTTACTTATAACAGTCCAACTTTGTACAACAAGATGGTAATGCAGTCCCTTATAGCATAAGCTTCACAAGCAGGCTTATTTCCAATACTGGCAGGTATAATTCTGTGCAAGATACTCAGAGGGTAATCAACAACACACTCAGAATCAGGTTGTACCTTCTCCTCAGAAATAGTGTACGCGGTTCTTTAGAACTCCTGTCTGGTTTTCTATCCCAAGGGACAGATGCCTAAATGCTGGCTTTAATCCTTGTTAATTTTATCTTCCTCCCGTATGGATTCTTGCTCTTACTTCATAGTTCCTCTGCCCATTAGCTTACTTATCTTAGCTGGTTGCACTGTCTCTGCTTGGCTTGAGGGTAACTGCAGGTTTCTCCCAGGAGGTCCTGTCCTACTACTGGGGTGTCTCAAATGAGCTAATCCTAGCCTCAGGAGCTTCAGGTAGACTAAGTGACTCCTCTAGTCCCCTGGAATACACTACCACTCCCCTGTCTGGGCCTACCTATATATATCTAGGGCTCTCTAGCTCCCTCTAACGCCTGGGAGGCTAAACTGCACCCTAACAGGCCTGACACCCAGATAACACAGGGAAATACATTGCATGTAAAACACATTAACCCTTGTGTAGTGCCCACCTTTACCTAGTGGGACACTACAGATGGAGGACATGTGGAGCTTTTTAAGTCCTATGCATCGCCACAGCCCTTCGGGGTCCACCCTCAGAGAACGACTCGACCGACAGGTAGCAGACTACCTCGCCTTAACTGCAGATATCGACACTCTGAGGAGCGTTGAACCCCTTGACTACTGGGTGTGCAGGCTTGACCTGTGGCCTGAGCTATCCCAATTTGCGATAGAACTTCTGGCCTGCCCCGCTTCAAGTGTCCTGTCAGAAAGGACCTTCAGCGCAGAAGAGAAGTCGCCTCGGTCAAAAAGTCTAGATTACCTCACCTTTATTAAGATGAATGAGGCATGGATCCCGAAGGGACTGACAGTGGGGGATGCATTTGACTAAAAAAGGCCTGATGAGCTGCCTTGGGCTAAAAATGGTCCACACGCTGCTGCATTTAATCTCTGCATGCCGGATGACTTGCGTGACTTCTCCGCCACCAACTAGGGTTCAAGCCGCAATGTTTTAGTACACTTTCTGCCTGGAAAACATCTATTTTTCTGGCCTCTGGTGCTGCACTGTGGTTGCAAAACAAACAAACAAAAAAAAGGCACATACATGTGTCAATTCCCCTTCGTGATCGTTACCTTGTTGTGGTGAAGGGGCTTGCGTATCACAATGAAGCGACCACCTCTATGAGTGTATTGGCAATGTTGGCACACCCCAGATGATAAGGTCGTTGCTTCATTGTGAACAGACCAAAAGCGATCGGCTGGATAATTTTTCATAGAAAAAACATTAATTTTCTTTGTGATCATCTAAGGTGATCATTAAAGCCTACTAGGCCAACAATGGGCCCACACTGCAGAATCATTGTTTTCTGGGTCACTTAACTGTCACTGAACTACCTCAGCACGACCATAGGCTTTGAAAAACCGCCATCGCCTGCAATCTCCCGAACGTGCGCACGAGCACAGTCATCACTACACCAAGGTTGACACATAGAGGAATAAAATTTATGTTACGAGTGTGTCAACTATTGACAACTCTTTGCGGTTGTTTGCGGTGCGTTAAACGGGGAGTTTGGTCTGTCAGAGTTTGGTCTGTCACTGTAAAGCGGGCGTAACCCTTACACTACCTGATCGATACAACATCATACCTGATCGTATACACACACTGGATGTTTTAACCACCTCAGCTCCCCTAGCTTAAACCCCCTTAAAGGGAGTCTGTCACCACATTTGAGCCTATTAGACAGATCCAATAGCGTTATATGTGCCACCCAGAAGTTTAAAACGGTACCTTTGTTGCATATACCGGAGTCTTGTTTCAGCCAAAAATGAACTTTGTAGGTTCTGTAAATGCGCCCTCTCAAGTGCCCAGGGTGGCGTCTCAATCGTCCGAGCCCAAGACCGGACCTCCCCAACGGCTCATAACCCCGCCCTCCGTGTGCCTCTGCCCGCCCGTTTACTCTCCTCCTCTCTCCTTTTCCACTGCGCCGCAGGAGAGAGGAGGAGAGTAAACGGGCGGGCAGAGGCACACGGAGGGCGGGGTTATGAGCCGTTGGGGAGGTCCGGTCTTGGGCTCGGACGATTGAGACGCCGCCCTGGGCACTTGAGAGGGCGCATTTACAGAACCTACAAAGTTCATTTTTGGCTGAAACAAGACTCCGGTATATGCAACAAAGGTACCGTTTTAAACTTCTGGGTGGCACATATAACGCTATTGGATCTGTCTAATAGGCTCAAATGTGGTGACAGACTCCCTTTAATGACCAGACCACTTTTTACAATTCTGCACTTCCCAGCTTTAACGGTTTATTGCTCGGTCATACAACTTACCACCCAAATTAATTTTACCTCCTTTTCTTCTCACAAATACAGCTTTCTTTTGGTGGTATTTTAATGCTGCTAAGAGTTTTCGTTTTTCCGATATTAATCAAAATAGGTCGCAATTTTCTCAAAAAAAGTGTATTTTTAACTTTCTCTGGTTAAATTGTTCAAATATAATTACATTTCTATACAAGTCTATATTTATTGGTTTGCGCAAAAGTTATAGCATTTACAAACTATGGTACAAAAAATTAGAATTTCCTCATTTTGAAGCAGCTCTGACTTTCTGAGCACCTGTCATGTTTATTGAGGTGCTAGAATGCCAGGATAGTATAAATACCCCCCAAATGACCCCATTTTAGAAAGAAGACACCCCAAAGTATTCACGGAGGGGCATGGTGAGTTCATGTATGATTAAAAAATTTTTCACAACTTAGCGGAAAATGACACTTTCTGAGAAAAAAATAAAAATAATAAAGTTTCCATTTCTGCTAACTTTTGGCAAAAAAAAAAAAAATCTCCCACGGACTCACTATGCCCCTCAGTGAATACCTTGGGGTGTCTACTTTCCGAAATGGGGTCATTTGTGGGCTGTATTTACTGTTCTGGCATTTTGGGCGGGGCTAAATTGTGAGCAACCCTGTAAAGCCTAAGGGTACTCAGTGGACTTTCGGCCCCTTTACGCACCTAGGCTGCAAAAAAAAGTGTCACACATGTGGTATCACCGTATTTAGGAGAAGTAGGGCAATGTGTTTTGGGGTGTCTTTTTACATATACCCATGCTGGGTGAGAGAAATATCTCTGTAAATTGACAACTTTGTATAAAATTTTAAAAAAAGTTGTCATTTACAGAGATATTTCTCACACACAGTATGGGTATATGTAAAAATACACCCTAAAACACATTGCCCTACTTCTCCTGAGTACGGCGATACCACATGTGTGACACTTTTTTGCAGCCTAGGTGCACAAAGGGGCCCAAATTCCAATGAGTACCTTTAGGATTTCACAGGGCATTTTTTACGCATTTGGATTCCAAACTACTTCTCACGCTTTAGGGCCCCTAAAATACCAGGGCAGTATAAATACCCCACAATTGACCCCATTTTGGAAAGAAGACACCCCAAGGTATTCCGTGAGGGGCATGGCGAGTTCCTAGAATATTTTTTATTTTTTTGGCACAAGTTAGCGGAAAATGATATATTTTTTTTTTCTCTTACAAAGTCTCATATTCCACTAACTTGTGACAAAAAAATAAAATTTTACATGAACTCGCCATGCCCCTCACGAAATACCTTGGGGTGTCTTCTTTCCAAAATGGGGTCACTTGTGGGGTATTTATACTGCCCATGTATTTTAGGGGCCCCAAAGCGTGAGAAGTAGTTTGGAATCCAAATGCGTAAAAAATGCCCTGTGAAATCCTAAAAGTACTCATTGGAATTTGGGCCCCTTTGCGCACCTAGGCTGCAAAAAAGTGTCACACATGTGGTATCGCCGTACTCAGAAGAAACAGGGCAATGTGTTTTGGGGTATATTTTTACATATACCCATGCTGGGTGAGAGAAATATCTCTGTAAATGACAACTTTTCCCATTTTTTTATACAAGTTGTCAATTTACAGAGATATTTCTCTCACCCAGCATGGGTATATGTAAAAAGACACCCCAAAGCACATTGCCCTACTTCTCCTGAGTACTGCGATACCACATGTGTGACACTTTTTTTTTCAGCCAAGATGCGCAAAGGGGCAGAAAGTCCAGCGAGTACCTTTTAGGAGGGCATTTTTAGGCATTTGGATTCCAGACTTCTTCTCACGCTTTAGGGCCCCTAAAATGCCAGGGCAGTATAAATACCCCACATGTGACCCCATTTTGGAAAGAAGACACCCCAAGGTATTCCGTGAGGGGCATGGCGAGTTGATAGAAGATTTTTTTTTTGGCACAAGTTAGCGGAAATTTTTTTTTGTTTGTTTTTTCTCACAAAGTCTCCCTTTCCGCTAACTTGTGACAAAAAGTTAAATCTTTCATGGACTCAATATGCCCCTCAGCGAATACCTTGGGGTGTCTTCTTTCCAAAATGGGGTCATTTGTGGGGTGTTTGTACTGCTCTGGCATTTGAGGGTCTCCGCAATCATTACATGTATGGCCAGCATTAGGAGTTTTTGCTATTCTCCTTAGGCCTCATGCACACGACCGTTGTTTAGGTCCGCATCCGAGCCACAGTTTTGGCGGCTCGGATGCGGACCCATTCATTTCAATGGGGCCGCAAAAGATGCGGACAGCATTCCATGTGCTGTCCGCATCCGTGGCTCCGTTCCGCAGCCCCGCAAAAAAAAAAATAACATGTCCTATTCTTGTCCGCGCTTTGCAGACAAGAATAGGTATTTATATTGCCAGCGCACGTTCCGTTCCGCAAATTGCGGAAGTCAACACGGGCGCCTTCCGTTTTTTGCGCATCCGCGGGTAATGAGATTTTTTTTTTTCGTTCAGCCTCTGGGCTGAAAGAAAAAATGAACGGCACAGATTTCTTCCAATGTGGATGGAAAAATCTCAGCCAAAAAATGTGCAAAAAAGAAAAAAGCTGCGTTTGCTAATAAAGATCCAAAAAGCTCAAAAGTGATCTTTATAGCGCCGCAGCGATTTTACTGTGTTTTTGCAGTGATCAGAAAAAAAACATTTCTGTCCCTGTGGTGGGGCGGACTGAACGCAAGTGTGCACACAAGATCAGGCCTCATCGGGCGAACACTGCGTTTTTTGTAGAGCCTAAGGTGACCCTCATGTACTGATATAGATCTAATTGCGATCAGTCTTGATCACTTACAAATACTATATAGTACTAGTGTTGATTAGCGACAGCGATGACGCTAATCAGCGACTAATCAGTGACTGCGGTGCGGTGGGCGCTAACTACCTAACAAGTGGCTAACTAACTGGCGGTGATAAGGGACCCTTAGGCCCCATTCACACGTCCGCAATTCTGTTCTGCATTTTGCGGAACGTAATTGCGGACCCATTCATTTCTATGGGGACAGACTTTGTCCCGCTCGGATCTGGAATTGCGGATCTGCACTTCCGGGTCCGCACTTTCGTTCCGCAAAAATATATAACATGTCCTATTCTTGTCCGCAATTGCAGACAAGAAAAGGCATTTTCTATATAGTTCTGGCAATGTGCGGATCCGCAAAATGCGGAAAGCACATTGCCGGTGTCCGTGTTTTGTCGATCCGCGGATCCGCGGATCCGCAAAACACATACGGACGTCTGAATGGAGCCTCACAGGGGGGTGATCAATGACAGGGGGGTGATCAGGGAGTCTATATGGGGTGATCAGGGGTTAATAAGGGGTTAATAAGTGACAGGGGGGGGGGGTGTAGTGTAGTGTAGTGCTTGGTGCTACTTACAGAGCTGCCTGTGTCCTCTGGTGGTCGATCCAAGCAAAATGGACCACCAGAGGACCAGGTAGCAGGTATATCAGATGCTGTTAACAAAACAGCGTCTAATATACCTTTCTGATGTTAAAAAAATCGCATCTACAGCCTGCCAGAAAATGATTGCCGCTGGCAGGCTGTAGATCAACTCGTTTACCAGGCGATCCTGTGAGTGCGCGTTCACAGGAAATCTCGCGTCTCGCGAGATGACGCGCCGATGCGTCCAGGAGGAATAACCCGGCCGCCCGCAGGACGCATCCCTGCGTTAGGTGGTCGGGAGGTGGTTAAAGCACGTTATTCCAAACAATTTAGGAATGTTAGGTGATTTATGCCCTTTATGGATTAAAACCCGACTCTGCGTCAACTATGTAATTTTCCATGGGAGTTTTGCCATGGATCCCCCTCCGGCATGCCACAGTCCAGGTGATAGTCCCCTTGAAACAACTTTTCCATCACTACTGTGGCCAGAAAGAGTCCCTGTGGGCTTTAAAATTCGCCTGCCTATTAAAGTCTATGGCGATCGCCCGGTTCGCCCGTTCGCAAACATTTGCATAAATTTGCGTTCGCCATTCGCGAACTGAAAATTTGATGTTCGCGACATCTCTAGTGATGTTAAAAGCTCTGTCACTAAAATCCAGGTGACAGAATCCCTTTAATCTTTTAGTTGATATATAGAAGTACTGTTCCTCAGTATTAAAGGGCAGTCTAATATATCGCAGTAAAAAAGAGATACTTAATCACCAGTCCGCAAAAATTTGCTGCAGGTCCGAGGAGTGTTGTGGGGTCGATCACACTTTCATGGAATGTACAAAGAGGGTTCGGACAGCGCGTTTCGTAAATAGACGGTATAAAAACAGTTTGTTTCTCTTACTCCCTTCAAAAAGGTACCGAGGTCTGCAGATGTCCTATTTGTGGATATCCTGCAACTTGTAAAAGAATACAATAGTGTAAATCCGTATGGTTGTGCTGCCCTGTAATGCACAGATTGTACTTACACGGCACTCCACCAACAACAGGCGTATCAAAGGTATCCTCCGCAGCTTGTTTGATTCTTCGTGGCGAAGGTCCACGCTCACACACCAGCACACAGGGCTCAACCACGGACTTAATTACAGCACACACCAGATGGGTCTGCTAGTGTTCCCAACTTCTTTTGATTCAGAAATTTCTGTGGATACAAGTAGCTCCCACCATAGTGAAGCTCCGATAAGTATTAAGGCAATTTGCCTGGATTTGTGGGAGGGGCTGAGTTCCGCCTCCAGCCTATTTAAGGCACTCCCCTTACCTGGCTCCTGCACCGTCTGAGCTTTTGAAGAGAGAGAGTCACTTGAGGAGTCACTGAAGAGTTACTTACGAGTTGCTGAATTTCTGGAAGTTCGTCGCCATCGGTGTTCTGGATTGGAGCACATTTTTTCCATTCGTCCGGCTCCACCCGGTTTCACTGTGGGTCGCATTTGCCCGTCAAACTGTGAGTCATCCATACGGTACAGCACGGGGCCACTCCGTTTGTTCCCCTGTACCACTCATTTTCATTTCACCATTGGGGGGCTCACATTACGCTTCTCACTCTCGTATCAATTGCCTATTTTCACATGTCGGCCATGCCTGTCAAAAGGCGCAAGACTGCGATCACACGGGAGCTCCGCTCCATTCACATCAGCAATAACTAATCACAGGTGTATTGATCTGCTGGGTCATTCAAACATCCAGACCATTCCTCATGCGGTTCACTGAACCGGCAAAGTTTTTCTTTCACACGTGCTGTGCCTTCACTAGGCCAGTACCATGCTCAGGCAGCCCATAAAACTGGCATACTGGACACTTCGTGCAAACAGCAGGTCACACACAAACACTGCCATTTGCATCTCTCACAGGGACTTGATCGCACGGTGCCCGCACCGCTGCCAGGACCACTCTGCCCCGTGCTGTTCACCTCCGCACCTGTCTCGCTGCCGATGGCGGCCGGCCGCGTCCCCCTGACTGGTTTGCGCACGCGCGGCCCGGCGGTACTGCGCATGCGCGGCGGTTCCCGTCGGCGCATGCGCGGTGGCCCGACTGGCGTTCACCGCCGCAGCTGGCACGGGGGGCCATCGGCAGTCGGTCCTGCCATCCCGGCGGATCATGGAGCTCCGGAGCCGGGAGTCAAACCTCCCACCCCACACCCACATGGGCAGCACGATCGGGGGGGGAGCATATTATTTCGGACACTGCCGGGGGCCATTCCAGGTTGGAGCGGAGTTCCTCCTGCTCGGCTCGGGCAGCTCCCATGGCTTCCGCCACCTAGCTGTCTTGCACCCGGTGGTGGGCCAGGTCCCGGCTGCAACTCTGGTTCCCCCGGCAGCCCGGCATGCCTCCCCGCCACCGCCTTTCCGTGTGGGTACCGCAGTGCTGGCACCCCAGATTGCAATAAATATTAAAAAAAAACAAAAAAAACAACCCCCGCAATATAGTCCTCATGGTGATACGTTCCACAAAAAAAAAAATATTGTCCTCATGATCACATGTTCCACGAAGAATGTTAAAAAGGAAAAAAAAATAAAAAAGTAAAACCCGCCATAGTCCTCATGGCCACACATTCCGCAAACGAAAATGCAAGCCGCAGCATAGGCCTCATTTCGCACGTCATCCATCAGTCAGCCGCACAGGCGTGGACTTGTTTCATACTCACGTCATGATCCTATTAGGGTCATACAGCTGGTTGCACCGCAGTCCACTCTTGTCATACTACTTTCTTTCAAACCCCTTTTAGGCGGTCAAGCTTAGGCATTTTACGCCTACACGTGGGCCTGTGAATTTTCTAAACAACCAGGTACGTACACCTGAGCGAAAAAAAAATAAAAAAAAATAAAAAATTTCCACCGTACATTTCTGATGGTCCAGTTAGGGTTAGTGTGCTGGCATTAGGGGCACAGGAATCCCACTAGGTTACCCCGTCTTGGCTTTGCCATTAGTTAGTGGTCCCGCGAGGCCAACACCCTGCCTCAAACGTTCGGAGGCATCCGCCCATCGCGCCACACGTTAGCAAGCCGCCTCGCATGTTGCATAGAGAGGGCCTCACCTGTCACTCCCTTCTGTCTTACAGTCACCGAGAGGCCGCACACTCCTGCCACTACGACGAGTGGCCTCATTAACGCCTCGCGCCAACACATAGATAGAGCCTCTCAAAGCCGCTTGGCAATTAGTAGGGCCTCATCTGTCACCACGCAAGTATAATATTTTCGCCGTCCGGCCTAGCTAGCCTGCCAGCACAATCCTTGGTTTCCCAACACTAATCAACTGTTTCGTTTTAGCATGTCCCTGGAAGGGGTAGAGGACTTCTCCCTACCTGGCACCCCTGCTAGATCCGTCCCTTCCATCCAGGGAGACTGCCTAGCCAGTCCAGCTTCCATCAGATCCTGGACAATCCCGCGCATAACAACGGAGTTGAGGAAACGGCAAATCCCTTACCCCGCCACGGCAAGGAAAGCGGAGCTTTTTTGGCTACTGCGCGCATCAACAAATGACGTGGATGCAGGGGAGGGACCTAGCCAGTCCAGTGCAGGGGAGGTACATGCCATGCTATCCTCTCTAATGGCATCCATGAGCAAGGTCAACTCCAAGTTGGAGAGGCTGGAGTCAGTCACCACGACCATCTTCTTGGCAGGCCCACCACCGGCGGCGTCACCGGCATCACCCGGATTGCCAGTGATTACGCCAACCGTGAACCTGGATGACCAAGAAGTTAGCCCGGCGCATATGATACCGGAGCACATAAAAAGAGATATCTTGGAAGGTAAGGACGTAAACCTGGCTTCCCTTCTGATTGTCTCCCAGGATGTGGTAGAGAACAAGACTTATGCCTACGACGATGTTTCAGTTGTGGTCAAGTCTAGGGATGCCCGCCTTAATAGGAAACTAACTATTCCCGAATTCGTTTTGGCCTTTGGCATCTGTAGGGATGTCATCTGTGCGGTCTACCCCAACAGAAGGGAAGAGTTCGACCTCTACATGCACAAACTGGTAGACCTGGGCAATAAATATGGGGGGTCAGCCTTCTATGATTATCATAGATCTTTTTCTGCGAAAGTGGCTGGGGCCTTCTCCCAGTACGGAGTCCGCTCCAACTGGGCCAGGATTGAGACTGTCATATTTTGCCGACACTTCGCAGGCCTGAGGACACCCGCCTGTGCATACTGCTCCTCCACAGCCCACACCACGAATTTCTGTCCCAACTCGGCAGACACACATGCCCCCGCGCAAGGTGCCGGTCCCTCTGGGGTTCCGGACAAGTCAGCCCGGGACAAACTGGGACGGCCAATTAAGTTTCTGGGCAAGTCCCAGATTTGCAACAATTTCAACGAAGGGTCCTGCAATTATAGCGGGTGTAGATTACTGCATATTTGTACCAAATGTTTCAGGGCACATGCCAAGTCTATGTGTCCGAATAAAATGTTTGCAAAACCTTATCTAACGACCGTCAATATGACAGTTTTCACCGCATTCATGTCACAACACCCATCCAGACATCTCGCAGATTTTCTCATCTCACGGTTGACAGAAGGCTTCCACACGGGTATCCTGCATATGCCAACTGGCACCCTGGAATGTCCCAATCTTCAATCCGCCCTACACAACCCCACTGCTATCGACGCCCTCATAACCCAAGAAGTAACTGAGGGCTTTGTGTTAGGGCCGTTCAAAACCCCCCCATTCTCCACATGGCGCACCAACCCCATTGGCATCGTCACAGGGAAGTCTTCCCTGAAACAGAGACTCATCATCGACTTATCAGCACCCCACGGTTCAGCCAACCCCAGTCTCAACTCCCTCATTCCCTCTGAGGAATTTTCCCTGCAATACACCACCATAGACCACGCCATCACCGCCATCACACAAGCAGGGGTTGGAGCATGGCTCAGCAAGACCGATATCGCCAACGCCTTCAAGTTACTACCTATACACCCTACACTGTGGCACCTTCACGGCATCAAGTGGTCTGGAGACTACTATTTTTTCTCCCGGTTGACCTTTGGATCCAAGAGCAGCCCGGCCATTTTTGACACATTTCCTGAAGCATTATGCTGGTTGCTTCTAAACATAGCAAGGTGCCCGATGGTATTACATTACCTTGATGATTTCCTTCTGGTGGAAGAAAACACTCCCCCCCCCTCCAGTCTCGGAGCCACCATCAAGCTGTTCAAGGAACTAGGGGTACCCATCTCCCCCAAGAAAACAGAGGGGCCAGACACAGTCATCACCTTCTTGGGTATTCAGTTGGATTCAGCCACAATGCAAGCCAGTTTGCCACGCGGGGAAATTCAGGACATTCTCGTCCACATAGACAAATACCTTCTACTCTGCACCTGCAACCGCAAAGAACTACAGTCCCTGCTGGGCTCCCTGAATTTTGCCATGCGCATCATACGTCAGGGTCGCTCATTCATATCACGACTTCTGCACCTCTTCCCATATTTCCTACACGACTCGCACAGGTTGTCCCTGGATGCCCACGCTACGGCAGATCTGGGTATGTGGAGGAGATTTCTATCCACCTGGAATGGCAGGAGCATGTTCCTCCCTCAGCTAACAGACTCTTCCCCCTCTATCTGGTCAGATGCGGCATCTACCACAGGCTTCGCGGCCATTTTTGGGAACGACTGGCTGTGGGGCAGCTGGCCTTTTGCAGTCCGGGATCTGGAAGGATTTTCCACTACCTCAGGCCTCTTCGAGATCTATCCTATCGTGGCGGCTGCCGTGGCGTGGGGTCATTTATGGCCAAAACACATGCAAATTAAGCATAAGTCCTCTTTCACATGGTCAGTATTTTGCATCAGTATTTGGTCAGTATTTGTAAGCCAAAAGCAGGAGTGGGTCTGTTTTGGACCCACTCCTGCTTTTGGTGTAGAATTACTAATCAAATAATGACCATCTGAAAGAGGCTACTTTATGGATGCTCAAAATACAGGCTTCATTGTTTTTAAGTTATTTGTTCTTCTGACAACTTTAGAAGAATGGAAAAATAAACAGTGATGTGAACCCAGTTTACTGCCACTGCTGTTGCTGTCACCCTTCCCACTCTGTTATGAGGACACTACTGTCACTGCTACTGACACTGCTGTCACTGCTACTGCGACTGCTGCCACCCTCCCACTCTGTGATGGGGCCAATACTTTAATCTTGGGGTACTGCACAGTTACATTCATGGCGATAAATTAGACCTGATGGTAACAATGACCTGTTATAATGACACTTGGTAAATCTACAGCAGAACAGAAGGGATTAAAAAGCATGTGTTTGGACTGCCACAACATGCATTAAAAGAATATTTGTTTCTCCACTACTTGGTGCTGCCTCCTTTATTTTGTTCCCCTATGGAGCCATTGCACTGCAGGGGCGCCTACAGGTTTTTGGCTTTACTGAAGGGTGCTGTATGCTTTTCTTTTTCTTTAACAGAAGACATTAGCTATGAATACTAAAATATATACATATTAAAATATATTTAAAAAAAAAATTACACCTGTAATACTGACTGCACAGTACCTACAGAATGGACTAACTATAAATGTGGGTGCAATAGAATGTAATGCACAAGGTGATACACTCTCCCTGCAGTCTCCCTGCAGTTTAACATCCAAGCCTTCACAGTCAGTGATGGATGAACATTGGCCGGGACGGTTCGCGAACGCGATCAAATGTTCGCGAACCGCTAGTCCTTTAATGGCAGGCAAACCTGAAAAACCTTCAGCTCATACTTTTACTTAGTAAAAGTGCACAAATAGTCTCACAACATGGACAGTGACATACTAGAGGGGGATCAATGACAAAAATTCCAACAAAAAATATGTATCTTAATCAGGGGACATTTTTATGCGTCTTAAAGGGAAATTCTCTTAAATGTGCCCTGTTGGAGCCTAGAAATTTTTTATTTTAGGCCACGGGAATACGGGCCTTAAAAATTAGGCATTCACCTGACATAAAAGAAATTCTGATTATGTGGCTCGAGGTACATTATGGGTTTAATGGATAAAAATTTTACTACAGGCCCTAAACATTAGGCATTCACCGGACAGAAAAAATCAAGTGACTATGTGGCCGCAGGTATATTACACAGTCAATGGATATCAATTTTACTGCAGGCCAGTACAAATACAGGTCAAATACATATGTTTAACCCCTTAGTGACCACCCATACGTGTTTTTACGGCGGTCACTAAGGGGCCTTAGGCTGGGCCGCTGCGTTTTTACGGCGGCCCAGTTTAAGCGCTGCACGGGGGAGCCGGGTCCCTGCTCTAACAGCCTGGACCGGCAGGAGTGCCGATCCGGGCTGTTTAACCCTTTACATGCTGGGCGCAATGGCGCCCGCTGCATGTAAAGTGGTGACAGAGGGAGCGGACTCCCTCTGTCTCCCATCAGCACCCCGAAAATGCGATTGCGGGGTGCTAATGTGTTGGGAAGCTTACCTTGCTTCCGATCAGGGCCCCGAGTCTGTCTTCCGTTACTTCTAGCAGGCTGTGCCTCTCTGGCGCAGCCTGCTGGTCAATGTTTGAATAGCATTGCTATTGAAATGCAATGTATTATAGAGATAATGCATTACATTTTAAAAGCAATCAAAATACTGTATATTATAGTCCCCTTGTGGGACTATTAAGTAGTAAAAAAAATAGAAAAAAAATACACATTTATTAAATAAAAAAAATTCCATAAAATAAAAAAATATGCATTTTTTCCCATTAAAAATACGCTTTTCAATGAAAAAAATTGCAAAAAGAAAATATCCCCCATATGTTTGGTATTTCCGCGTCCGTAACGACCGGGACTACATAAATATTACATAAATTATCCCCTATGGTGAACGCCGTAAAAAATAAAAAATAAAAAAAGACAGAATTTCGAATTTATTCTTAGCTTCCACCGAAAAAAACGTAATAACAAGCGATCAAAAAGCGGCATTTACTCCAAAATCATACCAATGAAAAATACAAGTAGTCTTTCAAAAATCAAGCCCTCACACAATTCCATATAAAAAAAAAAAAAAAAAGTTATGGGTCTTGTGAAGTGGCAATGCAAAATCATTTTTTTTATTAATAAAAGGTGTTTTATTGCAAAAAAAGTAGTAAAACGTAAACAAAATTATAAGTATTTAGTATTACTGTAATCGTACTGACCCAGAGAATAAAGATATTATGTTATTTGTACCGAAAAATGAACGCCAAAAAATGTATAATGTAAAAACGCAGTGGCAGTATTGCTATTTTTCCCCATCTCCCTCCCAGAAAGAGTTAATAAAAGTTAATCAGAAAGATATGTGTACCCCAAAATGGCACCATTAAAAACTACAACTTGTCCCGTAAAAAACAAGCCCTCATAAAGCTATATAGATGAAAAAATAAAAAAGTTATAGCTCTTGGAACGAGACCATAAAAAAAGGAAGAAAAACGCTTGGTCATAAAAGGAAGAAAAACAGGCTTGGTCACTAAGGGGTTAAAAGAACTAAAAATATAAAATTGGATTAAAAACATGGGTAACGAAATCCTCCCTGCAGGCCCCAAAAATTATGCATTCAGCGTACATAAAATAATAAGTAAGTATGTGGCTGGACGTAGATTACACGGTCATTGGATATTAATTTTACAGCAGACCAGTGGACTACAGGCCCTAAAAATGATGCATTTAGCGTACAGAAAAGAGCAAGTAAAAGTGTGGCTGGAGGTAGATTACACTGTCATTGGATATCAATTTTACAGCAGGCCAGTGGACTACAGGCCCCAAAAATTATGCATTTAGCATCCAGAAAAGAACAAGTAAGTATGTGGCTGGAGGGAGATTACACGGTTATTGGATATCAATTTGACAGCAGGCCAGTGGACTACAGGCCCAAAAATTATGCATTCAGCGTACAAAAAAGAACAAGTAAGTATGTGGCTGGAGGTAGATTACACGGTCATTGGATGTCAATTTTACAGCAGGCCAGTAGACTACAGGCCCAAAAAATTATGCATTCAACATACAGAAAAGAACAAGTAAGTATGTGGCTGGAGGTAGATTACACGGTCATTGGATATCAATTTTACTGCAGACGAGTGTATTACAGGCCCCAAAAATTATGCATTTACCGTACAGAAAAGATCAAATGATTATGTGGCTGGAGGTCCATTAGACGGTGAATGGATATCAATTTTACTGAAGGCTAGTACAAATACAGGTCAAATACATATGTTTAAAATAACAAAAAATATAAAATTGGATTAAAAACATCGCTAACGAAATCCCCCCTCTTGAAAAAAACCCTAATGATAATAGTTAAAACACGTGGTCATCACAGGTGTTGAATTTCTCCGAGGCCCAAAACATTAGTCATTCGACGGACAGAAAAGGCCTTTTATGCCGCTGTATTTACCTAAGACAGGGACCATTATTTGTTCTGGGTGGTGGAGGTTATGTGTGGCCGGTCATGAGAAAATTCAATCAAACGTGGTAGACTCGTCTCATGTGTTGAATTCCTCCAAGATCCATGCCTCATTCATTTTTAGAAATGTGAGGTTGTCCACACTGTCGTGAGCTACATAGGTGAGTGCGCTTATCGGTCACGATCCCCCCTGCTGCGCTGAACATCCTTTCGGACAGGACACTGGATCAGGGGCAAGCCAAGAGTTCCATGGCAAATTGTGCCAGCTCTGGCCACAGGTCAAGCCTGCACACCCAGTAGTCCAGGGGTTCCTCCCTTCTCACAGCGTCCACATCAGCAGTTACCCGATTTAGTCGGACACCTGTCGGTCTAGACATTCCCTGATCTCATATCCGAAGTGACCAACACATCTTCTAACCGCCATCTTCTTGCATGCACTGTTAGATTGGTAACGGCAACTGTTTCTCTGTGAGTGGAAATTTCTCTGCCAGCGCCCGCAAAAGCAGAATGCAACATTTCTCGAAGCAAGGCTTGGAAGTGCTGCATTCTGACAGCCCTCTGTGATGCTGGTAACATGTCCGCCATTTTGTGTTTGTACCGTGGGTCTAAGTACGTTGCCACCCAGTACTGGTCCTTGCCCTTTATGCTTTTATACGGGGGTCCCTCTTCAAACACTGGAGCATGAAGGCCCCCATTTGCACTAAACTGGAAACGGTGGAGTGGCCTGGCCTCCGCTCATCGTCCAGGATAATGTCGTCCACGGTCTCCTCCCCCCAGCCACGAACAACACCAGGGATCCCAGAAAAGTTTAAAGCATGCTCTTCTTGCTCCTCCTCCGCCCCGGCACCATCCTCCTCTTACTCCTTTTCAGACTCCTGTTGACTTGTCTCAGATGGAGTAGCCCTTCCTGAGAATTCATCCAGCATTTTGACTCCCTCATCTTCCTGCTCCTCGACAGCTTGATCAATGACACAACGCAATGCACGCTCCAGAAAGAAGGCGTAAGGTACGATGTCACTGATGGCGCCCTGTCTGCGACTGACCAGTTTGGTGTCCTGCCGCAGAGTTCGTACAGGTAGTCGTTAACTGCACGTTTCTGCTGGAGCAGCCTATCAAGCATATACAAGGTGGAGTTCCAGCGTGTCTGGCAGTCACAAATCTGACGTGCAGGTGGTGTCGCCATTGAACGTCAGGAAGGTGAGCCATGGCCGTGTAAGATCTTCTAAAATGGCCAGATTTTCCTGGCCTGCGGCAAGACGTCCTGGACCCCGGGGAATTTGGCAACGAATCGCTGCACGATTAAGTTCAGGATGTGTGCCATGCACGGCACGTGTGTCATTTTGCCCTGTTTCAGCGCGCTCAGCAGATTGGCAACATTGTCGCACACCACTTTACTAACTGTCAAATTGAGCGGGGATAGCCACTGATCTGCCTGTGACCGCAAAGCTGAAAGGAGTGCAGGACCGGTGTAGCTCTTGGCTTTCAGGCACAACAGCCGCAGCACAGCATGGCAACGTCTCACCTGGCACATCGAATAGGTTCTGGGGAGCTTAGGGGGCGCAGCGGAAGAGGAGGAGTCAGCCGAGGAGCCAGTAGAAATGATTTGTTCCAATAGTGTTTGTCACTCTGTGTAGCTGCAGTATCGCAGCAGAACCGCACACAACTGCTGCACAATACAAATGCACTATAATATACTTTCTATGATAGAAAGTAATTATAAGTATATTACACCCCTCAGTAAGTCACACCTATCGATAGCACACCTATACCAGTCCATAAAAGGACTTTTGTGGCTTTTTTAGACAGCGTTTGGTGTCCCTAAGAGTCTGTCCCTGCTCCACACAGCACCCTCTCCCTACTCTGGAAAAGACTGAATATAAAATGGCATCCAGATCAGATTTATTTATAAGGTAGGGGGTATGTCCATGTGCTGAAACGTCTCAATTGGCTGTCCTGTACCACCTGATGGATGCGTCATGGGTCAAAGTTCTTCACAATGTAAAAGAATATAGCGCCAGCGGACATTGCCATATGTTCGCCCGTTCGGCGAACTAGCAAAGATCGCCACAAAACAACCGCAGGGCGAGCCGCAAGGCCATCTCTATTCACAGTGAGATTGGGCCACCAAGTGCGATGAATATCATTAGGCAGAGTGGCCTGGGTATACCTGATTTATCGTGATTCGTGACAAAATACTTTGTAACTAGAGTTGAGCGAACACCTGGATGTTCGGGTTCGAGAAGTTCGGCCGAACTTCCCGGAAATCTTCGGGTTCGAGATCCGAACCCGACCCGAACTTCGTCCCGAACCCGAACCCCATTGAAGTCAATGGGGACCCGAACTTTTCGGCACTAAAAAGGCTCTAAAACAGCCCAGGAAAGGGCTAGAGGGCTGCAAAAGGCAGCAAATGTAGTTAAATCCCCTGCAAACAAATGTGGATAAGGAAATGAATTAAAATAAAAATAAAATAAATAAAAATTAACCAATATCAATTGGAGAGAGGTCCCATAGCAGAGAATCAGGCTTCATGTCAGCAGAGAATCAGTCTTCATGTCATAGCAGAGAATCAGGCTTCATGTCAGCCAAAACTGGAACAGTCCATTGTCATATATTTAGGCCCCGGCACCCAGACAGAGGAGAGAGGTCCCATAGCAGAGAATCAGGCTTCATGTCACCCACCACTGGAACAGGCCACTGTCAGATATTTTTAGGCCCCGGCACCCAGACAGAGGAGAGGTTCATTCAACTTTGGGTTGCCCCGCAATATAATGGTAAAATGAAAATAAAAATAGGATTGAATGAGGAAGTGCCCTGGAGTAGAATAATATATGGTTAAGGGGAGGTAGTTAATATCTAATCTGCACAAGGGATGGACAGGTCCTGTGGGATCCATGCCTGGTTCATTTTTATGAACGTCAGCTTGTCCACATTGGCTGTAGACAGGCGGCTGCGTTTGTCTGTAATGACGCCCCCTGCCGTGCTGAATACACGTTCAGACAAAACGCTGGCCGCCGGGCCGGCCAGCACCTCCAAGGCATAAAAGGCTAGCTCTGGCCATGTGGACAATTTGGAGACCCAGAAGTTGAATGGGGCCGAACCATCAGTCAGTACGTGGAGGGGTGTGCACACGTACTGTTCCACCATGTTAGTGAAATGTTGCCTCCTGCTAACACGTTCCGTATCAGGTGGTGGTGCAGTTAGCTGTGGCGTGGTGACAAAACTTTTCCACATCTCTGCCATGCTAACCCTGCCCTCAGAGGAGCTGGCCGTGACACATCTGCGTTGGCGACCTCTTGCTCCTCCTCTGCTTTCGCCTTGGGCTTCCACTTGTTCCCCTGTGACATTTGGGAATGCTCTCAGTAGCGCGTCTACCAATGTGCACTTGTACTCGCGCATCTTCCTATCACGCTCCAGTGCAGGAAGTAAGGTGGGCACATTGTCTTTGTACCGTGGATCCAGCAGGGTGGCAACCCAGTAGTCCGCACACGTTAAAATGTGGGCAACTCTGCTGTCGTTGCGCAGGCACTGCAGCATGTAGTCACTCATGTGTGCCAGGCTGCCCAGAGGTAAGGACAAGCTGTCCTCTGTGGGAGGCGTATTGTCATCGTCCTGCGTTTCCCCCCAGCCACGCACCAGTGATGGGCCCGAGCTGCGTTGGGTGCCACCCCGCTGTGAACATGCTTCATCCTCATCCTCCTCCACCTCCTCCTCATCCTCGTCCTCCTCGTCCTCCAGTAGTGGGCCCTGTCTGGCCACATTTGTACCTGGCCTCTGCTGTTGCAAAAAACCTCCCTCTGAGTCACTTCGAAGAGACTGGCCTGAAAGTGCTAAAAATGACCCCTCCTCCTCCTCCTCCTGGGCCACCTCCTCTTCCATCATCGCCCTAAGTGTTTTCTCAAGGAGACATAGAAGTGGTATTGTAACGCTGATAACGGCGTCATCGCCACTGGCCAAGTTGGTGGAGTTCTCGAAACAGCGCAACAGGGCACACAGGTCTCGCATGGAGGCCCAGTCATTGGTGGTGAAGTAGTGCTGTTCCGCAGTGCGACTGACCCGTGCGTGCTGCAGCTGAAACTCCACTATGGCCTGCTGCTGCTCGCACAGTCTGTCCAGCATGTGCAAGGTGGAGTTCCACCTGGTGGGCACGTCGCATATGAGGCGGTGAGCGGGAAGGTCGAAGTTACGCTCTAGCGCAGACAGGCGAGCAGCGGCAGGATGTGAACGCCGGAAGCGCGCACAGACGGGCCGCACTTTATGCAGCAGCTCTGACATGTCGGGGTAGTTGTGAATGAACTTCTGCACCAACAAATTCAGCACATGCGCCAGGCAAGGGATGTGCGTCAAAGCGGCTAGTCCCAGAGCTGCAACAAGATTTCGCCCATTATCGCACACCACCAGGCCGGGCTTGAGGCTCACCGGCAGCAACCACTCGTCGGTCTGTTGTTCTATACCCCACCACAACTCTTGTGCGGTGTGGGGCCTGTCCCCCAAACATATGAGTTTCAGAATGGCCTGCTGACGTTTACCCCGGGCTGTGCTGAAGTTGGTGGTGAAGGTGTGTGGCTGACTGGATGAGCAGGTGGAAGAAGAGGAGGAGGAAGCCGAGTAGGAGGAGAAGGCAACAGGAGGCAAAGAATGTTGCCCTGCGATCCTTGGCGGCGGAAGGACGTGCGCCAAACAGCTCTCCGCCTGGCGCCCAGCCGCCACTACATTTACCCAGTATGCAGTTAGGGAGATATAGCGTCCCTGGCCGTGCTTACTGGTCCACGTATCTGTGGTTAGGTGGACCTTGCCACAGATGGCGTTGCGCAGTGCACACTTGATTTTATCGGATACTTGGTTGTGCAGGGAGGGCACGGCTCTCCTGGAGAAGTAGTGGCGGCTGGGAACAACATACTGTGGGACAGCAAGCGACATGAGCTGTTTGAAGCTGTTTGTGTCCACCAGCCTGAATGACAGCATTTCATAGGCCAGTAGTTTAGAAATGCTGGCAATCAGGGCCAGTGATCGAGGGTGGCTAGGTGGGAATTTACACTTTCTCTCAAATGTTTGTGAGATGGAGAGCTGAACGCTGCCGTGTGACATGGTTGAGATGCTTGGTGATGGAGGTGGTGGTGTTGGTGGTACATCCCCTGTTTGCTGGGCGGCAGGTGCCAACGTTCCTCCAGAGGCGGAGGAAGAGGCCGAGGCGGCAGCAGCAGAAGAGGTAGCAGGGGAGCCTGAGTGAGTTCCTTGTTTTTAAGGTGTTTACTCCACTGCAGTTCATGCTTTGCATGCAGGTGCCTGGTCATGCAGGTTGTGCTAAGGTTCAGAACGTTAATGCCTCGCTTCAGGCTCTGATGGCACAGCGTGCAAACCACTCGGGTCTTGTCGTCAGCACATTGTTTAAAGAAGTGCCATGCCAGGGAACTCCTTGAAGCTGCCTTTGGGGTGCTCGGTCCCAGATGGCGGCGGTCAGTAGCAGGCGGAGTCTCTTGGCGGCGGGTGTTCTGCTTTTGCTACGCTGTTGGCTCGGTCTCACCACTGCCTCTTCCTCCGAACTGTGAAAGTCAGTGGCACGACCTTCATTCCATGTGGTGTCTAGGACCTCATCGTCCCCTGCATCGTCTTCCACCCAGTCTTCCTCCCTGACCTCCTGTTCAGTCTGCACACTGCAGAAAGACGCAGCAGTTGGCACCTGTGTTTCATCATCATCAGAGACGTGCTGAGGTGGTATTCCCATGTCCTCATCATCAGGAAACATAAGTGGTTGTGCGTCAGTGCATTCTATGTCTTCCACCGCTGGGGAAGGGCTAGGTGGATGCCCTTGGGAAACCCTGCCAGCAGAGTCTTCAAACAGCATAAGAGACTGCTGCATAACTTGAGGCTCAGACAGTTTCCCTGATATGCATGGGGGTGATGTGACAGACTGATGGGCTTGGTCTTCAGGCGCCATCTGTGCGCTTTCTGCAGAAGACTGGGGGGGGGGGGTAATGTGAACGTGCAGGATCCAGTGTCGGCCACCCAATTGACTAATGCCTGTACCTGCTCAGGCCTTACCATCCTTAGAACGGCATTGGGCCCCACCAAATATCGCTGTAAATTCTGGCGGCTACTGGGGCCTGAGGTAGTTGGTTCACTAGGACGTGTGGCTGTGGCAGAACAGCCACGTCCTGTCACAGCTGAGGATGGGGAAAACCCTCAGCCATGCGGTATCAGCAGATGGAGTCGCTGCAAGCCCAGGACAGAGAATTAGGGAGCTGGTCACCTCCTACACATCCCTAACTCTGACCCTGTCTCCTATCTGTATGAGCCAACCCTGAAGGTAGGAGGGCTCATACTCCGGAACCTGATATTCCTGCTCGCCCTCAGGGTGGCCCTGGACTAGGAGCAGGGTAAGACGACCCGTTCCTCCTAGACACGGAGGAACAGGAGTCTCACTGGCCAAGCTACATAGAAAGGGGGAACATAAACCGACATATGGCAATGACAGGTAAGTGAGACTAGTTCCACACTTACCTGCCACAGACACACAACCTGGAACCCATGTGCAAGTGCTGCTATCCACAACCAACATAAAGGACACAGCACACAACAGACATCACACGGGAACCCAGTAAACCATATGCTGCAATAACAGATAAACCATAAACTAACACCAGAAATAACGTTTATGACCACCAGGGTGGCCCTCACTGGCAGATGGTAAGTAACAAGGAGGATGTCTCCAGCAAGCATGGCTGAAGCACCCCCACTGACTACTGCAATTCACTGAGGCTTTATAGGGCCAAGTAGCCACACCCACAGTGAGACACACTTCCAACACCAGGGAAGGGAAGACATCAACTTAAAGGGGAAGTGCACACACAGACTTATAACACCCCGTGCACACCAATAAAAGGCACACCTATAAAGAGAGGTTGCCAGGGGCAACCGCATGCCTATTGCAGCAAGCTGCCTAGCACCGCTCAGGCTGCTCTGCTGCCACATACACAATGTTGCCAGCGGCAACCACAGGTGAGGCAACATACTATAGCCCTCACCTGTGATTGACAACAACACCAAGACCGCAGGCAACTGCATGCGGTTACAGGAGTCATAACCATGACCATGGCCATGACACGTCCTCTCCCAGCACCAGAGGGTCCACTAACACCACCACGACCATGTTCGCGTCCGCGTCCCTTACTAGATGTTTTCCTCATTGTTACCGTTCGCTACAATAAGAAAAAAATTATTTGGCCCAATGTATTGAATTCAAATTCAGGCCTTTTTTTACAGGCACCTAACACTATCTGGCTATCTATTTAGGTACCGTATTACACTAATACAGGTACAGCAGTAACCACAGATTTAGGGGAATATAAATTGTAGGCCTAGTATTTAGGCCCTGGATGAAAGGTATCCTTTTACAGACAGAGTTACACTTGGAGATGCACGATGCAAGTTATTGAGGATGACCCTATCAGCACTTGAATTTGCACCTTGAATGTAATATACCCTTTTACGGACAGAAATACACTATGAGATGCACAATAGTGCGTGCAAATTGAAAGGCTTATGCTTTCAGCAATTGTAATTTAACACTTTGTGTAATATACCCTTTTACGGGAAAGAAATACACTTGGAGATGCACGCTGAGTGTAATATACCCTTTTACGGACAGATTTACACTTGGCTTGCAACAGCAGAAACCACTGATTTAGGGTATTGCTATTTTGGCAATTGAATTTCAACCCAGAACAAAAACTATGCTTTGACAGACACTATAAAACTTGTCCTGCCACAGCTGGAACAACAGATTTAGGGTATTGCTATTTTGGCAATTGAATTTCACCCCAGAAAAAAATATATCCTTTGCCAGACAGCAGACAGTATTACACTTGGCTAGCCACAGCTGGAACACCAGATTTAGGGGATTGCTATTTTTGCAAGTGAATTTCACCCCTCAATGAAATATTGAAAATTCTATCCTGAGTTTCTAGGGGTGAAAATAAGCACAGCCAAGCCCCTGATGTAGGATATAGCAAAAAAACAAAAAAACAACTACTATTGATGGTTAAATGAACTTGGTGGCAGCTTGTGCTGGCGCACCACAAGACCAAAATGGCCGCCGATCATCCCAGAAAAAAGTGACAGAAAAACGCTCTGGGCAGCCTAAAAACAGTGAGCAATTAACTAGCAGAAGTTGAATAATTCACAGCTGTAGATCAATCACTTCATTAAGTGTTTTTGCTGAGTTAATCCCTGCCTAATCTAGCCCTAACAGCAGCTGCATCCTCTCCCTACACTGATCAGAGCAGAGTGACGTGCGGCGCTACGTGACTCCAACTTAAATAGAGGCTGGGTCACATGCTGCACTGGCCAATCACAGCCATGCCAATAGTTGGCATGGCTTTGATGGCCTCTTGGGGCAAGTAGTATGACGCTTGTTGATTGGCTGCTTTGCAGGCTTTCAAAATGCGCCATAGAAATCGCCGAACAACAAACCCGAACCCGAATTTTTACGTAAATGTTCGGGTTCGGGTCCGTGTCACGAACACCCCAAAATTCGGTACGAACCTGAACTATACAGTTCGGGTTCGCTCATCCCTAGTCAAAAGCCAATTGTTGCGGAAATGGTTCATACAGCACTGCAAGCCAGTGTGAGCGTGATGTACGGTGTATAAAGGTTCACTCTTGCACTTTACTCCTGATTTTAAAGATGCATAAATGTCTTAGAGACATAAACATTGTTTTGCCCCTGTGACATCTTACCTTAATAAATGTTTTGTTAAGTTATTCAGTGAAGAATGTGATTTTTTTGAATTCTTTATTTTTTCTAGTATATTTTGCATGGTACAGTGCAGGGATTCTGTACAGCATTAATAAGCGCTATGCACAGGCTGGATCTTTGGTAAAACCAATTAATAAATTACATTACAAAATTGAATTTTAGCCCCGTTGCAACAGTTTAACAGCAAATTCTGTGAAAGTAGTTACACTTTAAAGAGCCACTGAGTTTTCATAAAACTTTTGATGTGTCATAGCAGAAGGAAAGGTTCCTATGTGTAGACAGACCATTTGTTTTCCCACTTTTTGCTGGGTGGAACAGTCTAATCCTGCTCTGGAGGCAGGTCCTCACTACATGAGGAACAAATCCAAGATGGACAATTAACCCCTATTTTGCTACAGGGCTGCAACTGGCACAGTTTCTCATACTTTTTTAGCAGCAATAAAATCACTTTAAGGGGTTTCACACAACAGTAGTAAGGCACAAAAGTTCATTTCTGCTCGTGATTAGTGTTGATCACGAATATTCAAATTTTTATCGCGAATATCGGCACTTCGAGAATTCGCGAATATTTAGAATATAGTG
>NC_053389.1:778942155-778991542 GCF_905171765.1 Bufo bufo | reverse complement strand
ACACATCGATGGATATTACTCCATTGTGAAAGCCTCTGAGACATGGGCGTCCGCAGGGGCCTGGAAATCTGTGAACTGAGTTCTGCCTCTGCTCTGCAGCACTGGCGGATCCAGGGGGGGGCAACTTTCATGTGAAATATGTTTATGTTGTACACATATAGCCTAGACTGTGCCACACAATATACAGTATACCGCTACACTGTGCCACACAATATACAGTATACCTCTACACTGTGCCACACAATATACAGTATACCTCTACACTGTGCCACACAATATACAGTATACCGCTATACTGTGCCACACAATATACAGTATACCTCTACACTGTGCCACACAATATACAGTATACCGCTATACTGTGCCACACAATATACAGTATACCGCTACACTGTGCCACACAATATACAGTATACCTCTACACTGTGCCACACAATATACAGTATACCGCTATACTGTGCCACACAATGTACAGTATACCTCTACACTGTACCCCACAATATACAGTATACCTCTACACTGTGCCACACAATATACAGTATACCGCTACACTGTGCCACACAATATACAGTATACCTCTACTTTGTGCCACACAATATACAGTATACCGCTATACTGTGCCACACAATATACAGTATACCTCTACACTGTGCCACACAATATACAGTATACCGCTATACTGTGCCACACAATATACAGTATACCGCTACACTGTGCCACACAATATACAGTATACCTCTACACTGTGCCACACAATATACAGTATACCGCTATACTGTGCCACACAATGTACAGTATACCTCTACACTGTGCCCCACAATATACAGTATACCTCTACACTGTGCCACACAATATACAGTATACCTCTACACTGTGCCCCACAATATACAGTATACCGCTACACTGTGCCCCACAATATACAGTATACCTCTACACTGTGCCACACAATATACAGTATACCTCTACACTGTGCCACACAATATACAGTATACCGCTACACTGTGCCACACAATATACAGTATACCTCTACACTGTGCCACACAATATACAGTATACCTCTACACTGTGCCACACAATATACAGTATATCTCTACACTGTGCCACACAATATACAGTATACCTCTACACTGTGCCACACAATATACAGTATACCGCTACACTGTGCCACACAATATACAGTATACCTCTACACTGTGCCACACAATATACAGTATACCTCTACACTGTGCCACACAATATACAGTATACCGCTACACTGTGCCACACAATATACAGTATATCTCTACACTGTGCCACACAATATACAGTATACCTCTACACTGTGCCACACAATATACAGTATACCTCTACACTGTGCCACACAATATACAGTATATCTCTACACTGTGCCACACAATATACAGTATACCTCTACACTGTGCCACACAATATACAGTATACCTCTACACTGTGCCACACAATATACAGTATACCTCTACACTGTGCCACACAATATACAGTATACCGCTACACTGTGCCACACAATATACAGTATACCTCTACACTGTGCCACACAATATACAGTATACCTCTACACTGTGCCACACAATATACAGTATACCGCTACACTGTGCCACACAATATACAGTATACCGCTACACTGTGTAGTCTGTTCTATAAGCACCATTGTTTTGTGGCGGCGGACAGAAAATAATCTGGAAGTGCCCCTCCCGAGATCCGCCACTGCACAGCTCATGCGATATTATACTTTGTGATAATGAATATGCCTCTCCCCTTTATTACATTCTCAGAAACAAGCAGAGCATGGATGTCAATAAAATTATGCCCCCCCTGGAAAAATGTCTGCCGACGCCCATGCTCTGAGAGTTACCAAAGCAGGCAGCCCTCAGAGAGTTCAATAACAAATTCGGCACTGCTACATCTGTCCAGGTCTGTGTCTGGTTAACATATGACATTCATTGCTGCATTGTCTTTTATATTTAGGTATACAGTATAAAATGTTATTCTTTGTTATTTTTTACACTTGTGTAGCGCTTATTAATATCATACTTGGTTTGGAGTGCGCCAGTATGATGTAGACACAGACCTGGACAGATGTAGCAGAGCCAAATTTGTCATTGAACTCTCTGAGGGCTGCGTGCTTTCCTAACCCTCAGAGGCTTTCACAATGGAGTGTGCCAGCCAGTGGAGTTACTGTCTCGATCTCCTGAAATACTTTTAAACGAGGATTATGGATTAACTGTAATTGTACAATTATGTGTGTACAGTATACAGTCCTGATCAAAAGTTTAAGACCAAAAAATCATATTTAGCATGGCTGGATCTTAACAAGGTTCCAAGTAAAGCTTCAACATGCAACAAGAAGAAATGGGAGTGAGACAAAACATTTTTTGAGCATTCAATTTAATGAAAACAACGAATAAACTGAAACAGGCTGTTTTTCAGCTGATCAAAAGTTTAGGACCACACCTCCAAAAAAAAACTAAACCCCCCCAAAACAGAAATCCAACTTCCAAACATGAACTCAGTAAAGAGTAGCTCCTGTTGTGCCTTTTCATAGGTATATGCATTGATATCCAATTATTCTAGTCAAGATGAATGTTTATTTCCTTTTAGAGCCATGCTCGACTATATTTACAATTTTGTATGTCTTGAGTAGGCCAAAGTAAGGTCGCACAAAGGTTTCTACTTTTTAGTGTTATTCTTCTCATGAATGTACCAGTCTGAGAAGCCTCCTTGTCTACTTATAAATTTATGACGGGAGATAAAGATAAGCTCTATGCAGCTGGTGATAATTACCTATACAATTAGGTATTTATTAATGAAGCAAAATATAATATTCATGTATTCATGTAATGAGCCTTAGTTAGTCCTTAGCATAAGACAATCAGTAGGACATATATATATATATATATATATATATATTTGTTTATATTATATTGTTATATGTTATGAAGACAACATGTATCCAGTATATTATATATATTTCTCATTAGGAGAATATTTGTCTCTAAAAGAGTGTCTGTAAAGATGTGTGTTTTGTAACAATTAATCACATCTTTGGTATGACAAGAGGTACTGATATCTCTGTGAGAAAACAAGGCCATTCATATCATCATGATCCATAAATCAACAGTGTGAGAAACATTCAGAGAGACGCCTAGAGGTCTGTCTCTAATTTCTACAAGTGTCAGAATTAATCCCTATAGCTTTGAATTAAAGCTTCTAAGGTCAAATGTATAGAATACGTTTTATTCAGACTTACATAAGTTAACCCTTTATACTATGATGCAAATAGCTTATACAGCAGTGCCTCCTAGGTATGAGTAGGTGACATTACAACAGTAACAAAAGTGTATTCTGGCTAAGGGTATGATGTCACAATTTTTATCAATGGTCACGCACATCCGACAATGATTGGAAAGTTCCAAACTAGGAAGGTGTGTAAAACTGATAAGTTTGTGATCATAAACCACAAAAAGGGGGTAGAAAAGAGGAAAGAGACAAGTAAAGCTCTCTAGAGGGGTCTATCAAGATGAAAGCCATGGTGAGATGCGCTATGATGTACCACCCAGCTTTCCTAGGAGCAGAAGTGAGATTCCTACTAGGACTTGGTAAGAGACACAGAAAATGATATTTCATTTTATTAAGACTAATTTGATAGTGTGGGTGAAATTATACCATCTAGATTGGCGAATAAATAAATAATTAAATTAATTGATCATCTCCATATTGAGATGTAGTCTTAGGATATTGTGAGGCTTCATTCTACCTGCAGAAGAATCTAGACTCATAATCTAGCAAAGCATTAAATAATTGCTTTTTTATATATATATATATATATATATATATTGATAGAACATTCTTCGCCAAGCTAAGTGATGGATTCCCACAGGAAATACTTATTTCAAGTCCTTCCCATTTAATATATGGTCTAGCAAGATCCTAGATCCCTGTTATTTGTCTTAATATTCTTACCAAAGTTATATGTGTGAAAATAGTCCAGGATGGGGCGGAAGGATACAGTTATCTCTTCTAAGTTATATCCTTGAATGGATTTGCCCATCTTGAAGTCATGTGATGTGTAGTTGGTTAGAGGGGGGTGGAATGTATTTAGCATTCTATATTGATGTCTAGGATTAGACATGCCCATCCTGATATCATGAGGTTTCCTCTGAACAGAAGTGATGTATATAACTTATGTTCATATTTTGATATCCTAACCTAATAATAGCTTGTGTTTAATGTGACAAGCTATTTCCACTCACATGTATTGTTAAGCTTGTAATACTTTATATTAACGCTATATATATATTCATTTGCATATATCATTGTGTTTATTTACTTATGTATGTTTATAATCTTGTAACCAATAAATCTGCATATTTTTATAATACCTGCATATTATTGTAAAATGCAGAACTACATGTTTATCATTAACGTCATCTCACGTCAAAAGAACTTATTTATCTGAGGAAATAGTCGGACTCAGATGTGAATTGTATCGATTAGTTTGTCTACAATTCACTAGGTCATGATTTTAAGAATTTATGAAAAATTTTATACATTTAATTTTTTTATAGTTAATAATTTTTATGACCATAATTAATAATTCTTAATTGAATTATTACCCCTGACATAAATGGAGGCCCCAGTGAGATTGATTGATGAGATGACATATTAATGATTAATTATCATGTATATTGTTGCTGGCATTAGAATGCTACAGCCAGATCACGTTTACAACCCTTAGAAGGGCGTGGTCTATACATTGTCAAAATTACTGTCCTGGTACTGAAGGGGTTAAGCCCATACCAGAACCGCAGATGAGTTGCTGCAGTAAAGTGTTATTACACGAATGCAACCAGTGCATGACATGTAAATCAACTCAGGAGTTGTTTGTCTATGCTAAACACAATTGGTGTTTTTGTATCGCCAGAAATTAATAGTAAATTGTCCCAAGATAGGGAACAGATGTAGGTCTCATTAGCCTAGCCCAGGGGTCTGCAACCTTTAAGACATAAAGAGCCACTTGGACCCGTTTCCGAAGGAAAAAAGAAAACTGGGAGCCGCAAAACCATTGCGACATTTAAAACAAATATAACACTGCATATATTGTTTCTTACCTTAATGCTATATACAGGAACGTGCAGTCAGCTGTCAATCTGAAGAAAAAAAGGACTTTTTCACTTAACAATGTAAAATATATTTTTGCAAATTAATAGCTAATTAAAATATTTAATTTACCTTTACCAGACCCCACCCAATCATGTGCCAGTAATACCAGACCCCCCCCCCAATCATGTGCCAGTAATACCAGACCCCCCAATCATGTGCCAGTAATACCAGACCCCCCTCCAATCATGTGCCAGTAATACCAGACCCCCCTCCAATCATGTGCCAGTAATACCAGACCCCCCTCCAATCATGTGCCAGTAATACCAGACCCCCCAATCATGTGCCAGTAATACCAGCCTCCCCAATCATGTGCCAGTAATACCAGACCCCCCTCCAATCATGTGCCAGTAATACCAGACCCCCCTCCAATCATCTGCCAGTAATACCAGACCCCCCCCAATCATGTGCCAGTAATACCAGACCCCTCCAATCATGTGCCAGTAATACCAGACCCCCCTCCAATCATGTGCCAGCATTACCAGACCCCCCCCAATCATGTGCCAGTAATACCAGACCCCCCTCCAATCATGTGCCAGTAATACCAGACCCCCCTCCAATCATGTGCCAGTAATACCAGACCCCCCCAATCATGTGCCAGTAATACCAGACCCCCCTCCAATCATGGGCCAGTAATACCAGACCCCCCAATCATGTGCCAGTAATACCAGACCTCCCAATCATGTGCCAGTAATACCAGACCCCCCCCCCCAATCATGTGCCAGTAGTAATACCAGCCCCCCCCAATCATGTGCCAGTAATAATACCAGACACCCCCCCAATCATGTGCCAGTAGTAATACCAGACCCCCCCAATCATGTGCCAGTAATACTAGACCCCCCTCCAATCATGTGCCAGTAATACCAGACCCCCCACCCAATCATGTGCCAGTAATACCAGACCCCTCCAATCATGTGCCAGTAATACCAGACCCCCCTCTAATCATGTGCCAGTATTACCAGACCCCCCCAATCATGTGCCAGTAATACCAGACCCCCCTCCAATCATGTGCCAGTAATACCAGACCCCCCTCCAATCATGTGCCAGTAATACCAGACCCCCCCAATCATGTGCCAGTAATACCAGACCCCCCTCCAATCATGTGCCAGTAATATCAGACCCCCCTCCAATCATGTGCCAGTAATACCAGACCCCCCAATCATGTGCCAGTAATACCAGACCACCCTCCAATCATGTGCCAGTAATACCAGACCCCCCAATCATGTGCCAGTAATACCAGACCCCCCCCCCAATCATGTGCCAGTAATACCAGACCCCCCCAATCATGTGCCAGTAGTAATACCAGCCCCCCCCAATCATGTGCCAGTAATAATATCAGACACCCCCCCAATCATGTGCCAGTAGTAATACCAGACCCCCCCAATCATGTGCCAGTAATACTAGACCCCCCCAATCATGTGCCAGTAATACTAGACCCCCCTCCAATTATGTGCCAGTAATACCAGACCCCCCCAATCATGTGCCACTATACCAGACCCTCCCAATCATGTGCCAGTAGTAATACCAGACCCCCCCCAATCATGTGCCAGTAATTCCAGGGCCCCCCCCCCCCCCAAATTCCCCAATCATGTGCCAGTATAATACCAGGGCCCCCCATTATGTGCCAGACTGCCAGTTAAAAAAAAAAATAATTAACACCTCTTTGGAGCGATGCAATGCAGGCCTCTTCCGGCCTGTGTCCCGACTCCAGCGCTGTACGGCTCAGGCGGCGCGATGACGTCATCGCGCCGCCTACGCCGGCCTCTGATAGGCTGCCGGCCTAGTAGTGCCGGCAGCCTATCAGAGGAACAGGAAAGGGACACACCTCCCTGCCCTGCTCCTCCGCACAGCCTTCTGTTTGTATCGCTGTCCTGAGGACGGCGATACAAACAGATCACTATGGAGATGAGCGCTTCGCTTCCACAATGGAAGCGCTCATCTCAGTGCCTGCCCAGCCGCCGCCGCACAGTGCCTGCCCCGCCGCCGCCGCACACACACACTGCCGCTGGCCTAGGGGGGATATGCCGGAGCCGTGGCAAAGGTTCAAAAGAGCCGCATGCGGCTCAGGAGCTGCGGGTTGCCGACACCTGGCCTAGGCGGTACAGGGTCCGGTTCTAGTCCTTTGTTTGACTCAGGAACCTTCCTATTAATTCCTGCCCAGTTAACTCCCATAGTTGGAGATTTACCCCCATATATGTAATGGACTCAGATGACAGTAGTTGATTTTATTGAGGTCCCAGATTACAGGGAGGTTGAGTTTAGTAGCTCAGGGCGTTACAGGATAATAGAGGAACTTTATACATAAAGTCTGACCCAATGTTATTGATAAATATAATCTATAAGAGCACAGTTTTTAAACAGGTTAGTGATGTTGACGTAACCATGCTTTCTTATAGGATCCTAGTGTACAATTTGCAATTGACACAGATATGATAATCCCCCAAGGAGGGAATTGTTTTTATCTATCTCTGATTAATCGTTTCAGATTTTAGTTTTATTTGTTTGTGAATTTTTTTTAAGCAGAGTATCTAGAACCTGTGAATTAGTTTTAGTAGTGAAAAGCGCAAAACTGTATTTAGATAGCTCTGTTAACTAACCCTAATTGCCATAAAAAGTCTCCTAAGGGAGGGGTTAGGAGTAGTTTGCAGTAACAGCAGACCACAGTATACTCCCAGGGGTCACAGAGCTGTGTCATGTATATAATCAGTTTTCTTGCAGATGCTGTATGTCCCAAAATTTTGCCCACCATCTTAAAGATGGGAGGGGGGAAGGAGCGCATTCCTAAATCTAGATACATGTCAGTGAAGAGGTCAGAGGTCGCAGAGCTGCACTGCGAGCTGATTATTTTAGTCAGACTAATGGAAAGGAAGAGTAAGATTCTCCCAACTCCATTGAATGTAAATTCTTTATCTCATAAAGTGAATAAAGAGTAAGGCTACATGCACACAATGGTATGTGTTTTGCGGTCCGCAAATTGCGGATCCGCAAAAAAAAACGCATGACGTTCTGTATGGCATCCGTTTTGTTTTTTTGCGGATCCGTTTTTTTTGCGGATACATTGTAATAATGCCTATCCTTGTCCGCAAACTAGAAAAAAATAGGACATGCACTATTTTTTTTGCGGAGCAACGGAACGGACATACTGATGCGGACAGCACACAGTGTGCTGTCTGCGTTTTTTGCGGACCCATTGAAATGAATGGGTCTGCATCCTATCCGCAAAAAAAACGGATCGGACACAGAAACAAAATACGGTCGTGTGCATGAGGCCTAAAGGAAAAGTTGTTTAATACTTCGCTGACATAGGAATGTCCAGTAAACGAAGCAAACTGCTTCATTAAATTAATAATTATAGCAAGTCAATAAATGATTAATGATATTGATTATTAATCAATTTTTTCCACAGGATCATTAACATAATGTTTGTGCAGAGTTTTATTTCAGTGCTAAAAACGCCAAGAGCTGAACTGAGATTGAAAAATCAAAAATTTGAAGATGGAGACACATCATAAATTTCATATGATTGGTGGTGGTATCGTATGACTGAAAAGAGACTGAACAGTTATACTAGGTAATCACAGCTAAGACAATACCCCGTCAGAGGGAAAATAGACACGGATGGTATGTATAAATTATGTAATCACAGGGTACCACCTGCATTAAAACGTAGCCTTTATTATATCGTACATATAAAATAACAAACTCCCATTATAACAAACACACAAAGAAAAGAAAAAGAAAAGAAAAAATCGACACCTAATAACTGGAGATGCAACTGGTGCTCTGAGAGGATTGTTTCTGTTGCATAATGAGATCCCTAAAGAACACTCGATTATAGACAGGATGACAACTACTGGGTTGGGCCTGTCCCTAGGTATGGCCCTAAGATATTTAGTCCTGCCTAAAAAATGGAATAGCCGCCCCGATAAGGGCGATCCCGTGTTCAGGAACCTCCTGAATTGCCCTAGTTTGCCCCTGTTCGATGACAGTTGGACTGGGTCCGACCACGGCCTCCTAGATGATGACCTGATCTAAATACAGAAAACAATAAAAATATATTCACAAATTGTTGCACCATATAAGTATATGCTAGATCCAATGTGTCGTTAATCCCATTCCTTTTGATGCAGTGCAGATTTAAATCAGAATGTCAATTCTGGACAGAGGCACTACAATCCCCATGTCTGTATCTGACCGTACAATTTTATATTAAAAATCCTACACATTCTTGTCAATCACCTGTATGTGTTTCTTTTTAGTTTTTTATGCTATTATTATTTATTTGTTATTTTTGTTTTATTTTATTTTAACGTTCAACTTTTTCTTTATAAGAGAAGGTGGAATAGCAGGGTTTTGGAGATGGCTACATACCTTCCCCTTATTGCAATCAATCCTCTGCTATAATATGCCCCCACTCTTATATCGATACTTCATGGCAAACTATAAAAAGCAAGAGAAATCAATTAAGTCCCAATGGTGACATTGTATTTAACCTATGAATCCATCTGGACTCCTTTTGTTTCAAGATGGTATCTATGTCACCTCCTCTGATAGAGTGTTTGATTGTTTATATCATAGAGAACCGTAATATATTTGGGTCTGCTCCATGCTGGAGTACAACATGTCTGAACAGTTATACTAACCATATTGTTTGTCTATCAATTGTGACTAACTTGTCGTCACTGTATTCCATGTAGATATATGGACGCATATATGTTACTCTGTTTCGAGGTAGTCTCAAAGTATTGATTGGGTTATTATCCTAAATAGGCATAACACCTAAGGCTATATTAGCCTAGCAGAGGAAGAATAGTTATATCTATTCATGGTACCCTGTAGTTTGTTTTTCTTTGGAAAAAAAAATAAACATAAAAGTCCTCAACTTGCTGCTGGCTAAAATATGGCATATGTCTAAGGCCTAAAATAGGCAGGTATATGTTTGATAAAGTTTATGCTGCGTTGTTGCTCATACTGTCTGTTGTTTTCTTAAGCTTAGATGATGACCCAAGATGGGATCACGTGTTGATGGAAGGAATCCTAAAAGTGTTTGTATCCGGAACCAAGAGAACCTGAGGTCAAGGCTATCCGTGACGCAAGAGATGTCCAGTCGGAGCCAACCCAGATGTATCCAAGATGTATCCAGGAGGGACAAGTGGGCAGAGCCCCAGGAGATTCGACAGCCGCTGCAAAAGTACATCACACCAATGCAACATGACAAAGTATTCGAGATCGCAGACATGAAGATATGATGCCAAGCACCGCTCACTAATTCGAGTTGCCAAGTTGCTGACAAACCAGGAAGCTATTACTTGCAGTTTTTCATTTTAGCAGCAACGTTATTGAGTTGAGGACCAAAGAAAGATCTTAAATACAGACACGTTTCCAGAAAGTCCAGAAAACGACCAAAACGTCTTTCTCTCTACAGTGGTCATAAAAGAAAAGAACGAAACAATTGTATAATATGCGTTCTATGAACCGGCGCGTTTATCACTAATACAAGGAACGTAACATACTTGTAGTTAAACTAATCATAAAGTTTGTGCGTTAGATTTGTGTCGTAAAAGTACACACAAAATTGTGATACATTTAAAACTTTCGTTCCCCAAACCATAATGATTTGAAGCATTTAGCCCTTTATTGCATTTCAGCCTATTCAACCTTATAGTAACGAAATTGAATATGCTGAAAAGGGGGGATTTGTTGTGCTTTTTCATAGGTATATGCATTGATATCCAATTATTCTAGTCAAGATGAATGTTCATTGCCTTTAAGAGCCATGCTCGACTATATTTGCAATTTTGTATGTCTTGAGTAGGCCAAAGTAAGGTCGCACAAAGGTTTCTGTGTAAAAAGGTTTCTACTCTTCAGTGTTATTCTTCTCATGAATGTACCAGTCTGAGAAGCCTCCTTGTCTACTTATAAATTTATGACGGGAGATAAAGATAAGCTCTATGCAGCTGGTGATAATTACCTATACAATTAGTTATTTATTAATGAAGCAAAATATATAATATGTATGTATTCATTTAATGAGGCTTAGTTAGTCCTTAGCATAAGACAATCAGTAGGACATATATATAAATATTTGTTTATATTATCTTGTTATATGTTACGAAGACAACATGTATCCAGTATATTATATATTTTTCTCATTAGAAGAATATTTGTCTCTAAAAGAGTGTCTGTAAAGATGTGTGTTTTGTAACAATTAATCACATCTTTGGTATGACAGGAGGTACTGATATCTCTGTGAGAAAACAAGGCCATTCATCTCATCATGATCCATAAATCAACAGTGTGAGAAACATTCAGAGAGACGCCTAGAGGTCTGTCTCTAATTGCTACAAGTGTCAGAATTAATCCCTATAGCTTTGAATTAAAGCTTCTAAGGTCAAATGTATAGAATACGTTTTATTCAGACTTACATAAGTTAACCCTTTATACTATGATGCAAATAGCTTATACAGCAGTGCCACCTAAGTATGAGTACGTGACATTACAACAGTAACAAAAGTGCATTCTGGGTAAGGTTATGATGTCACAATTTTTATCAATGGTCACGCCCATCCGACAATGATTGGAAAGTTCCAAACTAGGAAGGTGTGTCTAACTGATACGTTTGTGATCATAAACCAAAAAAAGGGGGTAGAGAAGAGGAAGGAGACAAGTAAAGCTCTCTAGAGGGGTCTATCAAGATGAAAGCCATGGTGAGATGTGCTATGATGGACCACCCAGCTTTTCTAGGAGCAGAAGTGAGATTCTTACTAGGACTTGGTAAGAGACACAGAAAATGATATTTCATTTTATTAAGACAAATTTGATAGTGTGGGTGAAATTATACCATCTAGATTGGCGAATAAATAAATCATTAAATTAATTGATCATCTCCATATTGAGATGTAGTCTTAGGATATTGAGAGGCTTCAATCTACCTGCAGAAGAATCTAGACTCATAATCTAGCAAAGCATTAAATGATTGCATATATATATATATATATATATATATATTGATAGAACATTCTTCGCCAAGCTAAGTGATGGATTCCCACAGGAAAGACTTATTTCAAGTCCTTCCCCTTTAAGATATGGTCTAGCAAGATCCTAGATCCCTGTTATTTGTCTTAATATTCTTACCAAAGTTATATGTGTGAAAATAGTCCAGGATGGGGTGGAAGGATACAGTTATCTCTTCTAAGTTATATCCTTGAATGGATTTGCCCATCTTGAAGTCATGTGATGTGTAGTTGGTTAGGGGGGGCAGAATGTATTTAGCATTCTATATTGATGTCTAGGATTAGACATGCCCATCCTAATATCATGAGGTTTCCTCTGAACAGAAATGATGTATATAACTTATGTTCATATTTTGATATCCTAACCTAATAATAGCCTGTGTATAATGTAACAAGTTATTTACACTCACATGCATTGTTAAAGGGACACTGACAGGCCAAATCAGCATATTTAGTTATATATATGACATTACAGGTCTTATACAGTCTATTAAAAGCATCTAAGTATCCCCCCTGCCCACCTTATAAATACCGAAAAATAAAGTTTTATAACCTGCCTGTCTCGTCACCAATCTGCCCAAGGGGCGGCGTTTCATCTCAAAATGCGCCCAGCCAGCCGCTCCCAACTGCCGTTCTGAAGCCCCGCCCAGCTCATCAATATTCACTTCGCTGGGCGGCGGCTAAAACTCTCCACAGTCACGATCCTGCGCATGGGCAATTGAATCCTCCTGGCATCGTTCATGTCTAATCTTCTGCGCCTGGGCCCCGCCGTGGTTACATCTCGCCTGCGTACACACCCAGCCTGCGTCTTCGAGATGCCAGGAGGATTCAATTGCCCATGCGCAGGATCGTGACTGTGGAGAGTTTTAGCCGCCGCCCAGCGAAGTGAATATTGATGAGCTGGGCGGGGCTTCAGAACGGCAGTTGGGAGCGGCTGGCTGGGCGCATTTTGAGATGAAACGCCGCCCCTTGGGCAGATTGGTGACGAGACAGGCAGGTTATAAAACTTTATTTTTCGGTATTTATAAGGTGGACAGGGGGGATACTTAGATGCTTTTAATAGACTGTATAAGACCTGTAATGTCATATATATAACTAAATATGCTGATTTGGCCTGTCAGTGTCCCTTTAAGCTTGTAATACTTTATATTAACGCTATATATATTCATTTGCATGTATTATTGTGTTTATTTACTTATGTATGTTTATAACCTTGTAACCAATAAATCTGCATATTTTTATAATACCTGCATATTATTGTAAAATGCAGAACTACATGTTTATCATTAACGTCATCTCACGTCAAAAGAACTTATTTATCTGAGGAAATAGTCGGACTCAGATGTGAATTGTATCGATTAGTTTGTCTACAATTCACCAGGTCATGAGTTTAGGAATTTATGAAAAATTTTATACATTTTATTTTTTTATGGTTAATAATTTTTATGACCATAATTAATAATTCTTAATTGAATTATTACCCCCCGACACTCCGCTGTTATTGTTTATCACTTCAAAAATTTGTTTCGGCATGCTTGATGCAAGCGTTTCCATGAGGTGAGTGGGAACATTCCTCCAAGTGGTGAAGACGGCCGCACGAAGGCCATCTACTGTCTGGAACTGTTGTCCATTTTTGTAAACTTCCCTTGCCATCCATCCCCAAAGGTTCTCAATTTGATTTAGATCAGGGGAACACGCAGGATGGGCAAAAAGACTCATGAGGAATGCTCTCTGCAACATCTGGACATAGCCCCTGCACTTCCTGAAGCTCCATTGTTCCACTGAAGTAAAAATCACCCCAGACCATTATGGCGCCCCCTCCACTGTGACGCGTAGAAAACATCTCAAGTGGGATCTGCTTGTCATGCCAGTAACGTTGGAAACCATCAGGACCAGAATAAAACTTTCTTCCACCTTTGAATGTCCCATGTTTGGTCCTCTCTTGCAAAGTCCAAACGAGCAGTTCTGGGGCGTTCAAGGAGACGAGGTCTTTGAAGACGTTTTTTGTTTTTGAAGCCCTTCAGTCTCAGATGTCGTCTGATGGTTATGGGGCTGCAGTCAGCACCAGTAAGGGCCTTAATTTCGGTTGAGGATTGTCCAGTGTCTTGACGGACAGCCAATTGGATCCTCCGGCTCAGTGCTGATGAAATTTTTTTAGGTCTTCCACTTGACTTTTTTGTTCCACAACCCTCAGGATCATTTAAGAAATTCCAAATGACTGTCTTACTGCGTCCCACCTCAGCAGCGATGGCGCGCTGTGAGAGACCCTGCTTATGCAGTTCAACAACCCGACCACGTTCAAAAAGGGAGAGTTTTTTTTGCCTTTGCCATCACAACGCAACGTGCGACTACCTGACAGAAAATGACAATGAATCCACATATTTGCACAGATTTGGCCTTTTAAAGGCATGTGGTCCTAAAATTTGGATCAGCTGAAAAACAGCCTGTTTCAGTTTAATCGTTATTTTCAATTAATTGAATGCTCAAAAAATGTTTTGTCTCACTCCCATTTCTTCTTGTTGCATGTTGAAGCTCTACTTGGAACCTTGTTAAGATCCAACAATCTAAAATAAGATTTTTTTGCCATTTTTCAAGTGGTCTTAAACTTTTGATCAGGACTGTATATATCATAAATCAATTCAGCAGCAGCGCTGTATATTTTGGTGTATTTTAAACCTTACCCAGCGCTGCTGCTGTATTGATTTATTAATATACAGTATTACTCCCACTATGATCCTGAAAAGCTTCTGTATTGATCAGATAGAACTTGAGCCATTCCAAGAAAAAAAAACTAATGACGAATATTCTAAAAATGAATTTATAGCACTATATTCATTATTGTGCTATATATTTGTTTTTTAGAATATTCGTCATTTTAGGACCTATGATTTTACAATTTTTGTATTGAATTGTACCATATTTCTTATTCTTTGCTGTAAATGGATTTAGCCGGGAGCAGCAGAGTGTTAGCTGTAAGTTACAGGCTCCGTTCCTGAGCCGCTGCCATCATAGACTGCAGAGAGGATCAGGCTGCAGGGGGGCATCAGGAGGCAATGGGGCCTTATGGTGGCCACTAAATTACTGGGGATTATTATATGAATGGGGGCACAGAGTCAGTCATGCCGGCTTTTTTGTACACTAAATCGCTCCGATTGGTTAGTCTGCAGAGACTAATCGGAGCGCGTTGTTAAATCAATGGCCAGCTTCATATAAAATGCAAATGTCACTTTAATTAAAATACATATACCATACAAGTATCACTAAATCTGGTTATTGCCACCTAATATTTCAGTCCCATATAAGACGCGATTGTATTGCACAGAAACCGGGTGTAGTACTTTGTTTATATGGTTATTTTGTTTCATTTTTATACTTTTTTAGAATTTAGTCATGCTTGGATGGTATATTTATTTTAATTAAAGTGACATTTGCGTTTTATATGAAGCCAGCCATTGATTTAACATTGCAAAATACAAGCTACTGTAGGTGGTTTAGCAGTTGTAGTGTAGTGTAATGTCATTACGTACTTTAGGTTAACACTGCCATCTATTGGCCTTGTTGTGTGTTGCAGTTACAGTTCAGAGTGAAGTAGGAGAACTCGCGCTTCGTAAGTAACGATATGCGAAAATTATGAGCGCAAGCGATACTACATCTGTATTTAAAAAAAGTTAAACAAAACTCTCTCTCTGCGCAGCGTGTCATAGTGCCCACAGGCTTTCAGCTTACATCTGGAATCTGGAGCTAATGTTTCAAAAGAAAAAATGGGAACAAAAAAAGGTACTAAAAACATAAAAGAGTGTTTATATAGAAACTCCCCATAATTCACCCCATTTAACAAAGCTTCAACCCTCAAAGAATTCCAAACAGCATTCAAGAAGATTGTTAACCATTTAGATGTTTTGCAGAAATTGACACGAAATAGAGGTGAAATTTAAACATTTAGGGGTTCATTTATGAACAGATATCTAAAACACCCGTCTTAATAAATGTGCCCCTTAACTTTTTAGCAGATTTCCTATTTTAGTCATTTTTTTAAAGGACGCTGGACGTTAAACCTAGAGGCTCTCCTCTCTCTGCCACTGCTGCACCCTCTACACTTTGATTGACAGGGCCTGCCGTGATGATGTTTTCATTGCCTCGCCCTGTCAATGTGGAGAGTGCGGTAGTGGCAGAGAGAGCAGAGCTTCTAAGTGTAACAGTAACGCCCCCGTTGCTCCTAAAGACTCATTTGCATATATTAAGACTTCATTTTTCTCAGCAATGCCGGCACATATGAACATGGGACCAACACAGATGCCTTTTTTGCTTGGACGCCTTTTTGCTATATACTTCTGTTGCAATATGTCCCCCTTTGTCAAGTAGCGTATCAGCATTACATCTAGGAAGGCAAAATGGTTTTCATGGATTTCCGCAATAAATTGAATTCTCACATTATTGTTTAAATCGTCGATGAACCTTTGAAAGTGTTTTTTTACTGACCCATAGGACAAAAATTACGTCAATGTTACTATACATAGGCAGATGAAATAAAATTTATAATAACTAAGTATATGTTACTAGGGCCCGGCGATGCGCGCTTGCTTTGCAGCATCGCCGGCACCCTTCTCGAGATGAGGAGGGAGGACGCGAGCTGCGTACTCATTCCCATGACAAAGGTGGGACACCGCGCACACCTCCTCAGCGTGGCCGGCGTCCTCCGTTCCCCAGAAGACAGGAGGCAGAGAAACTGAGCGCACAGGTTGATGACTCAGCGCTCAGCTGGAGGTATGGGTCACATGATGCTGGCCACGTCATGTGACTCTATTACCTCCGGTATTTAACAGGCAGCCTGCTGGCCACGGGTTGCCTGTTATTGGGTCTGTATTACCTACCTGCTACGTTTGTGTTATTTGGATCTTCTGACCTTGGTTTCCGTTCCTGACCTCGCTCCTGTTTATAACCTGGACTTTGACTTGACCTCCTGGCTGTTTGACCTCGGCGTGTTATTTGACTATACTATTGCTTATTGCTTGTGTACGGACGTCCTCTCCTGGTATTAACCTCGGTTTGCTTCACCTTGCTTTGTGTTCTGTGTGTCCTGTTGCTTGTCTTTGTTCCTTCCTTTCCTTACCCTGCACTTACCCAGGCTAGGGACTGTCGTCCAGTTGTGCACAGTTACTTAGGACCGATCGTGCAAGTAGGCAGGGAGAGAGGCGTGGGTGGCAGTCAGGGGTGCATGCTTCCCTACCTCCCCGTGACAGTATACTTCCTAAAATATGAAATAATGTAAAAATGTTTCTTGCTTTCACATTCTTACCACATTCAATAAGGGTATAACCCAATTCAGGATGATGCTTGGTGTATGGAATTGAGAAGATTAAAAATCGACGTCTCTTTATACTTCATGTTCCCCAGAGCAAAGAAGCTACTGGTAATATCTGTTAGTCAGTGAATCATGGCTTCAATATAAGAAGGGGTTGCACAGGTAGGACAAGCCCTTTAAGTGTAAGAGTTATAGCATTTACAATTGAGTGGTAAATAAAAGTCAATCAGGTTCAATGTGTTAATTTGCATAGATCTATGCACTTAGTCCAAATACTCAACCAGCAACAAAAGCAATTTTGTGAAAAATTCAATCAGCTGTAGAAAACTCTGTCCCCTAATATGCGATCACTCTGTCTCCTGGGTGTGCCATCAATCTGCCCCCTGTATGCCATCACTGTTCCCTGATAAAACAATAAAATACAAAATGCGGAAGCATTTACAGGATCATACCACCACCACCACCCCCTTCCATGTATTGGGGGGGATCATCCTTCCTTTCTTTTTTTCTTTTTTTAAACAAACTGCCCATTATCTTTGACTTCTGCCTTTAAAATCTCTCAACTTGCTGGATCTCCCTGAAACTTGGCTTCCACATTCTGGCACTGCTTCCTCAGCTGCTCTATCTTATGGCATTGGTGGAGGAGTAGGCATACAACTTTCTCCACAATGCACATTTCAGGTCATTCCCCCTGTACCCTCACTCACATTCCACACTTTCGAGTTCTACATAGGGATGGGCAAAACAGTTTGCTATTTTTTGAATGGCAGATGAACCCGAGTTTTTTCAGGTTTGTTTAAGGCGAATCCACTAAATCGGTCGCTGTTAGTACAAATGTCAGGGGGGAAAAGTACTAGAAGGGTTCTTACATGACTCTGACTAGATGAGCCAATCAGTGCTGCAGGAGGCCGGGATGTTCCTTAGCAGAACAAGCAGAACGCCATTCTGTGCTGGGCTGTTAATGAGGGTGGTTGGGTGTTACAGTGTCTGCCAAAAATCTTAGGAAGTCAGGGACAGTCAGAAATCAATCAAGCTTGTATTCTACTGAAAGAGACAGTGAAGGTAAAGGCAAGAATTACAAAGAAGAAGAATTGCGTTTGTAGAATAGGGACAGGCAGGGAAAGCTGTGAGCCAGGGAGTGAGAAGTGAGGAGCTAAGGCTGGCTGTGCCTGCTAGCACAACTACAGCTGCTGCAAACCGCACAAGCAGCTATCTGCAAGGAAATCCATACATTTTTTACCCATTTCCCCAGATTTTTTGTTGGGGGGGGAGTGAAATAAGAGAAAACTGTACAACACATTCAACATCTAAACAGTGTAGTGAGCTCCCTCTGTATGTGAAGAAAGAATTTTTGACCTACAGTACCAACGCATTCAGACTTCAAGAATAGAAAGTTCCATACCGCACATAATCTGTTTCTTATCTTTCATCACAGACACTCAAGATGAATGACTGTAAAAACAGCACAGTGACTGAATTCTACATGACCCCATTCTCCACCTCCAGAAGAAATGAAATTCTTATATTTACTGGATTTTTATCCATGTATCTGCTAGCAGTGGTGGGAAATCTGCTCATCATTGCACTGATCTGTGGTGTACCCCAACTTCACAGCCCCATGTATTTCTTCTTGTGTAATCTTTCTTCTGTTGACGTCATCTATGTCTCTACTATTATCCCAAAGATGTTGTTCATCATGTTAACAGAAGACAAGACAATCTCCTTCCATGGCTGCCTCACTCAGCTGTCCTTCTTTATATTCTGTGCTGGTGCTGAGAATTATATTCTGACCTCCATGGCTTATGATCGCTATGTGGCGGTTTGTTCTCCTCTGCATTATTCTTTGATCATGACCAGGAAAGTTAGCATTATTATAGCAATTTCCTACATGATTTTAAATACTGTTAATTCCCTAATGTTTACCTTCATGATATTTAACGTATCATTCTGTTACTCTCACCGGATCAAACATTTCTTTTGTGAGTTAGTACAGTTAATGGCACTGGCTTCTAGTGACACGAAGCGTATGAAGATGATCCTCTCAGTTGAAGATTTTTGTGGAAGTTCAAGTTTGATATTTATTTTGACCACATATATAAGAATTATCTCCACAGTTTTGAAGATTCGTTCCTCTAAAGGGCGGCTTAAAGCTTTTTCTAGCTGCTCCTCCCACATAATTACTGTCTTATTATACTATGGACCAAGCATCTTCATGTACATGAAACCAGAGTCTGAACACTCTAAGGAACAAGATAAGATTCTCTCAATGTTTTATGCGGCCGTGGTCCCAATGTTAAACCCTTTTGTATATAGCCTGAGGAACAAAGAAGTCCTGGGAGCTGCTAGAAAAATGACCAATGTAATATTGAAATAAAAATAATTCCATTTTGAAAAAAATAAAAATGTATTTGATTGGATGTGATCTGGATGAGCCAATGGTAGTAATGCTGGCTGCTTAAACTGTAGCATCTCTCAAAATAATCTGTGTCCTACAGAGGGGTATGGTGGGAGAGAAGGTATAGTATATTTATTTTGGAACTGTGAGATTATACAAGGAGTTTGGGGGGGAATGTGTCAGTTTTGTAAAGAGCCAAATCAGGCTTGGACATTTTTTAAATAGAGATTAAATGAAATTGTAGGTTGGTAGGGTTGGGCGATATCAAAAATATTCCCACAATAACGATATTAAGAAATTTATCGCGATAACGATATACAGTTGCAAGAAAAAGTATGTGAACCCTTTGGAATGATATAGATTTCTGCACAAATTGGTCATAAAATGTGATCTGATCTTCATCTAAGTCATAACAATAGACAATCACTGTCTGCTTAAACTAATAACACACAAAGAATTAAATGTTACCATATTTTTATTGAACACACCATGTAAACATTTACAGTGCAGGTGGAAAAAGTATGTGAACCCTTGGATTTAATAACTGGTTGAACCTCCTTTGCCAGCAATAACTTCAACCAAACGTTTCCTGTAGTTGCAGATCAGACGTGCACAACGGTCAGGAGTAATTCTTGACCATTCCTCTTTACAGAACTGTTTCAGTTCAGCAATATTCTTGGGATGTCTGGTGTGAATCGCTTTCTTGAGGTCATGCCACAGCATCTCAATCGGGTTGAGGTCAGGACTCTGACTGGGCCACTCCAGAAGGCGTATTTTCTTCTGTTTAAGCCATTCTGTTGTTGATTTACTTCTATGCTTTGGGTTGTTGTCCTGTTGCAACACCCATCTTCTGTTGAGCTTCAGCTGGTGGACAGATGGCCTTAAATTCATTTTTCCTTCGATGATAGCAATCCGTCCAGGCCCTGACGCAGCAAAGCAGCCCCAAACCATGATGCCCTCACCACCATACTTCACAGTTGGGATCAGGTTTTGATGTTGGTGTGCTGTGCCTCTTTTTCTCCACACATAGTGTTGTGTGTTTCTTCCAAACAACTCAACTTTGGCTTCATCTGTCCACAGAATATTTTGCAAGTACTGCTGTGGAACATCCAGGTGCTCTTGTGCAAACTGTAAACGTGCAGCAGTGTTTTTTTTGGACAGCAGTGGCTTTCTCTGTGGTATCCTCCCATGAAATCCATTCTTGTTTAGTGTTTTACGTATCGTAGATTCGCTAACAGGGATGTTAGCATATGCCAGAGACTTTTGTAAGTCTTTAGCTGACACTCTAGGATTCTTCTTAACCTCATTGAGCAGTCTGCGCTGTGCTCTTGCAGTCATCTTTACAGGACGGCCACTCCTAGGGAGAGTAGCAGCAGTGCTGAACTTTCTCCATTTATAGACAATTTGTCTTACCGTGGACTGGTGAACAGCAAGGCTTTTGGAGATACTTTTAGAACCCTTTCCAGCTTTATGCAAGTCAACAATTCTTAATCGTAGGTCTTCTGAGAGCTCTTTTGTGCGAGGTATCATTCACATCAGGCAATGCTTCTTGTGAAAAGCAAAACCAGAACTGGTGTGTGTTTTTTATAGGGCAGGGCAGCTGTAACAAACACCTCCAATCTCATCTCATTGATTGGACTCCAGTTGGCTGACACCTCACTCCAATTAGCTCTTGGATATGTCATTAGTCTAGGGGTTCACATACTTTTTCCACATGCACTGTGAATGTTTACATGTTTTTTTCAATAAAAACATGGTAACATTTAATTATTTGTGTGTTATTAGTTTAAGCAGACTGTGATTGTCTATTGTTGTGACTTAGATGAAGATCAGATCACATTTTATGACCAATTTGTGCAGAAATCCATATCATTCCAAAGGGTTCACATACTTTTTCTTGCAACTGTATATCGCAATAAATGCCCATTTAGAAGAAAAAAAAACACTTTGGGCCACAATGAGATATTATACTGGCCGGGGCGGTGGGCCAAAAGGAGAGATTATACTGTATTGGACTAAAGGAGACATTATACTGTATGGGGGCCACAAGGAGACATTATACTGTATGGGAGCCACAAGGAGACATAAGACTGTATGGGGGCCACAAGAATCCATTATACTCTATGGGGGCCACAGGGAGATATTTTACTGTATGGGGACCACAAGGAGATATTATACTGTATGGGGGCCACAAGGAGACATTATATACTGTATGGGGGCCACAAGGAGACATTGTATACTGTATGGGCAGGCAGCGGGGCACAAGGAGACATATACAGTATGGGCAGGCATCGGAGCACAAGGAGACATTATATACTGTATGTGCTGACTGGGCAGGCAGCAGGGCACAAGGAGACATATACTGTATGGGCTGGCCGCTCAGCAGGCAGTGGGCCACAAGAGTAACTATACTGCATGGGGCCACCAGGAGACATTATACTGTATGGGACAACAATTTGTAACCCCCTCCGCCAAAATATTCTCTTTGTTTTCCCTGTAGTGTCCTGGTTGCCATGGTTACCGATCGGAGCCCCAGCGATTAAACTGGGACTCCGATCGGTACTCTCCGCTGCCACCAATGATAGGGGGGGAGATTTTAATTAGGAGGGAGAGGGAGGGGGGAGGGCCCACTGGCCACCAACGAGTTAACTACAGGGGAGGGAGGGGGGGCCGGCCGCACTGGACAACAAAGAGTTAACTACAGGGGAGGGAGGGGGGGCCCACTGGCCACCAACGAGTTAACTACAGGGGAGGGAGGGGGGCCAGCCGCACTGGACAACAAAGAGTTAACTACAGGGGAGGGAGGGGGGCCCACTGGCCACCAATGTGTTAACTACAGGGGGGGGGCCTGCCCCCTGCTGCCCCCTGCTGCCTGGCAACACCTGCCAGGCAGCAGGGGGCAGTCATGTACACAGTTCTTTTAGTATATTCTAACCTGAAGCGTCCCCATCACCATGGGAACACCTCTGTGTTAGAATATATTGTCGGATCTGAGTTTTCACGAAGTGAAAACTCAGCTCTGAAAAAGCTTTTATGCAGACGGATCCATCTGTATGAAAGTAACCTCTGGCCATGGATCACGGACATGGATGCCAATCTTGTGTGCATCCGTGTTCTTTCACGGACCCATTGACTTGAATGGGTCCGTGAACCGTTGTCCGTCTAAAAAATAGGACAGGTCACATTTTTTTGACGGACAGGATACACGGATCACGGTCTCGGCTGCAAAACGGTGCATTTTCCGATTTTTCCACGGACCCATTGAAAGTCAACGGGTCAGCGAAAAAAAACGGAAAACGGCACAACGGCCACGGATGCACACAACGGTCGTGTGCATGAGGCCTAAAGGACATCTCAGTCAATTCAGAACTTTGCTTTCCTGGCCTTCAAAGCTGCAAAACTGTAAATTACTTCATCAAAATTAATGGTTTGCACTAATTCGCTTTCAACTGACAACAGGGCAAGATCGGAAAGCCTAGACTCTCCCATTGTAGATCTCAGATGATTTTTGATAAGTTTAACCCCTTAAGGACTCAGCCCTATTCCACCTTAAGGACCAGGCCATTTTTTGCAAATCTGACCAGTGTCACTTTAAGTGCTGATAACTTTAAAACGCTTTGACTTATCCAGGCCATTCTGAGATAGTTTTTTCATCACATATTGTACTTCATGACACTGGTAAAATGAAGTCAGAAAAATTCTTTTTTATTTATAAAAAAAAATACCAAATTTACCAACAAAAAAAAAAAAGCCAAATTTCAAAGTTTCAATTTCTCTACTTCTATAATACATAGTAATACCTCCAAAAATAGTTATTACTTTACATTCCCCATATGTCTACTTCATGTTTGGATCATTTTGGGAATGATATTTTATTTTTTGGGGATGTTACAAGGCTTAGAAGTTTAGAAGCAAATCTTGAAATTTTTCTGAAATTTTCAAAAACCCAATTTTTAGGGACCAGTTCAGGTCTGAAGTAAGTTTGCGAGGCTTACATAATAGAAACCACCCAAAAATTACCCCATTCTATAAACTAAACCCCTCAAGGTATTCAAAACTGATTTTACAAACTTTGTTAACCCTTTAGGTGTTCCACAAGAATTAATGGAAAATAGAGATACAATTTCAAAATGTCACAAATTGCAAATTGGCAAATTTTCCATTTTAATCATTTTTTTCCGGTTACAAAGCAAGGGTTAACAGCCAAACAAAACTCAATATTTATGGCCCTGATTCTGTAGTTTACAGAAACACCCCATATGTGGTCGTAAACCGCTGTACGGGCACACGGCAGGGCGCAGAAGGGAAGGAATGCCGTACGGTTTTTGGAAGGCAGGTTTTGCTGGACTGTTTTGTTTTACACCATGTCCCATTTGAAGCCCCCCTGATGCACCCCTAGAGTAGAAACTCCATAAAAGTGACCCCATCTAAGAAACTACACCCCTCAAGGTATTCAAAACTGATTTTACAAACGTCGTTAACCCTTTAGGTGTTCCACAAGAGTTATTGGCAAATGGAGATTAAATTTCTAAATTTCACTTTTTTGGCAAATTTTCCATTTTAATCCATTTTTCCCAGTAACAAAGCAAGGGTTAACAGCCAACCAAAACTTTATATTTATGGCCCTGATTCTGTAGTTTACAGAAACACCCCATTGGTGGTCGTAAACCGCTGTACGGGCACACGGCAGGGCGCAGAACAAAAGGAATGCCATACGGTTTATGGAAGGCAGATTTTGCTGGACTGTTTTTTTTGACACCATGTCCCATTTGAAGCCCCCCTGATGCACCCCTAGAATAGAAACTCCAAAAGAGTGGCCCCATTTTAGAAACTACGGGATAGGGTGGCAGTATTGTTGGTACTAGTTTAGGGTACATATGATTTTTCGTTGCTTTATATTACACTTTTTTGTGAAGGCAAGATAACAAGAAATTGCTTTTTTGGCACCGTTTTTATTTTTTGTTATTTACAACATTCATCTGACAGGTTAGATCATGTGATATTTTTATAGACCAGGTTTTTACGGATGCGGCGATACCTAATATGTATACTTTTTTTTATTTATGTAAGTTTTACACAATGATTTCATTTTTGAAGTAAAAAAAATCATGTTTTAGTGTTTCCATAGTCTGAGAGCCATAATTTTTTCTGTTTTTTAGCGATTACCTTGGGTAGGGTATTATTTTTGAGGGATGAGATGACGGTTTTATTGGCACTATTTTGGGGTGCGTGTGACTTTTTGATCGCTTGCTATTACACTTTTTGTGATGTAAGGTGACAAAAAATGGTTTATTTAGCACAGTTTTTATTTTTTACGGTGTTCATCTGAGAGGTTAGGTCATGTGATAGGTTTATGTGAGATTTTATACTTTTTTTTATTTAGGTAAGTTTTACACAATAACAGCTTTTTTCAAGCAAAAAAAAATATGTTTTACTGTCTCCATATTCTGAGCCATAGTTTTTTTATTTTTTGGGCGATTGTCTCATGTAGGGGCTCATTTTTTGGTGGGCAAACGCCTTTTTGATCGCTTGCTTTATTTAGCACAGTTTTTATTTTTTATTTTTTACGGTATTCATCTGAGGGGTTAGGTCATGTGATAGGTTTATAGAGCCGGTCGATACGGAGGCGGCGATACCTAATATGTATACTTTTTTTTTCCCCTATTTTTTACCAATTTTTTTTTATTTTGGGGAAATTACGTTTTTGTTTATTTTTCCTTGAAACTTTAAATTTTTTGGGGGGAAAACTTTATTTTTTCAACTTTTTTTTCACTTTATTTTTTGTCCCACTTTGGAACTTGAACTTTTGGGGGTATATTCCTTTACAATGCATTCCAATACTTCTGTATTGGAATGCATTGGCTGTATGAGTAATACTGTGTGTATTACTCATACAGCTTCCAGGGCCTTTGAGATCCAGGGGGCTGGATCTCACAAGCTCTTCACCGGAAGGCAGCGCAGATGCCTCAGGAAGGCATTGCGCTGCCTTCCATGCCATCGGGTCCCCCCCACAGCCCCATGGGGACCCGAGGGCACTGCTGCCGCCGCCGCCCGCACCATAAAAAGCTGCAAACCACAGGTCTTAATTGACCTGCAGTTTGCGGCGATCGCCGACACGGGGGGGTCACGGGACCCCCCCGCGCATTTAGCCGAGGTGCCTGCTCAATGATTTGAGCAGGCACCTTGTTCCGATCACCGCCCGCCGAGCGGCGCTGATCGGAACAACACATGATGTACCGGTACGTCATGTGTGCTTAAGTACTCAGGAAACATGCCGTACCGGTACGTCATGTGTCTGTAAGGGGTTAGGCTTTGAAAAGCTCCTCTCGCATGAAGCCACAGATATGCAGATTGTGAGAAATTATCTGAGACATAGTGAAAGGTGTGAGATTCAAAAAAATCCCATTCAGCTATGAGGGTCAAAACTTGTAAAGCTGCCCATTCTGTGACTTCTTCTAGGTCCAACTTTGCTGCTGTAAGGCCCCTTTCACACGGGCGAGTATTCCGCGCGGATGCGATGCGGGAGGTGAACGCATTGCACCCACACTGAATACCGACCCATTCATTTCTATGGGGGTGTTCACATTAGCGGTGATTTTCACGCATCACTTATGCGTTGCGTGAAAATCGCAGCATGCTCTATATTCTGCGTTTTTCACGCAACGCAGGCCCCATAGAAGTGAATGGGGTTGCGTGAAAATCGCAAGCATCCGCAAGCAAGTGCGGATGTGGTGCGATTTTCACGCATGGTTGCTAGGTGACAGTCTATAAACTGTATTATTTTCCCTTATAACATGGTTATAAGGGAAAATAATAGCATTCTGAATACAGAACGCTTAGTAGGTGATCAATTGAGGGTTAAAAAAAAATGAAAAAATTAACTCACCTTCTCCTCTTGTTCGCGTAGCTCCCGGTCTCTTCTTTACTTCTCAAAAGGTGAACTATCGGCTAAAGGACCTTTAGTGACGTCAGATCACATGCTCCAATCACATGGTACATCACCGTGGTGATGGACCATGTGATTGGAGCATGTGATCTGACGTCACCACAGGTCCTAGCCGATAGTTCATCTTTTGAGAAGTAAAGAAGAGACCGGGAGCTACGCGAACAAGAGGAGAAGGTAAGTTAATTTTTATTAATTTTTTTAACCCTCAATTGATCACCTACTATGCATTCTGTATTCAGAATGCTATTATTTTCCCTTATAACCATGTTATAAGGGAAAATAATAAAATCTACACAACACCTAACCCAAGCCCGAACTTCTGTGAAGAAGTTCGGGTTTGGGTACCAAACATGCATGATTTTTCTCACGCGAGTGCAAAACGCATTACAACGTTTTGCACTCGCGCAGAAAAATCGCTGGTGTTCCCGCAACGCACCCGCACATTTTCCCGCAACGCCCGTGTGAAAGAGGCCTTAGGTGTCTTCTCAACCTTGGTATCTCCAGTAACAGCTCACTCTCAGATACCTCGTCGTAGAAATTGGTCATTTTTGGAATGAACACCTTTAATTCTCCTTCAGTGGCAGATATGAGACTCTTTGCTTGAACAGCCTCAAACATGCCTGCTACTTCCATGATGGCTCTTAATCTGGTCTGGAGTTCCAAATGAAAGCGATCAATGCACTTAAAGGGCTTCTGTCACCCCATTAAACCGTTTTTTTTTTTTTTCTTTACTAATAATCCCTACACTGCGATCTCATCATACATAAGCTAATTAATGATTTTCGTTCAGTAGAATTTGTTAAAAATCGATTTTTGAAATATGTAAATTACCTTGCTACCAGCAAGTAGGGCGGCTACTTGCTGGTAGCAGCCGCATCCTCCGATGGTAATGACGCCCCCTCTGCTTGTTGATTGACAGGGCCAGCGGACGGGATCTTTCTCTGCTGGCCCTGCCTGTTTTGATTCAATATCTGGCGCCTTCGCCGCGGCCGTACCTCTCTTCAATCTGCGCAGGCGCACTGAGAGGCGGCCACTCGCTCGGCCGCTCCATCCTCAATGCGCCTGCGCCGATGACGTCACATCTACACCCGGCGCAGGCGCATTGAGGAGCGAGCGGCCGAGTGAGTGGCCGCCTCTCAGTGCGCCTGCGCAGATTGAAGAGAGGTACGGCTGCGGCGCAGGCGCCAGATATTGAATCAAGACAGGCAGGGCCAGCAGAGAAAGATCCCGTCCGCTGGCCCTGTCAATCAACAAGCAGAGGGGGCGTCATTACCATCGGAGGATGCGGCTGCTACCAGCAAGTAGCCGCCCTACTTGCTGGTAGCAAGGTAATTTACATATTTCAAAAATCGATTTTTAACAAATTCTACTGAACGAAAATCATTAATTAGCTTATGTATGATGAGATCGCAGTGTAGGGATTATTAGTAAAGAAAAAAAAAAAACGGTTTAATGGGGTGACAGAAGCCCTTTAAGCATCGACCTCCTATTTTCTTCTTGGAGACTTGTGTTTCCAGCATCTCTTGCCAGTTCCCCTGCCATCCTCTTTTTGAACCTGGCTCTTCTCTCTACTGCAATTCCATATTCATCAGCTTTTAAAAGTGCCTGCTGAATTGCATTTTCGACTAGGTGACTGCGCTCTTCACACAGAAAAAGTCTTAGTGTCTCAAGCTTTGTCACCACTTTATCGAGACTTAAGCCCTTAGTCTGCAGGTACTGCTGTGCATCATCAACTTCCCTCAGTACATCAGACCAGAAGTGCAGGTAGCATAGAAAAGTAAAGTCACAGACAGCAGGTAGACGACCTTGTGCTGCTCCTCTTGTGTAGAGATGTCGCGAACATAAAATTTTCTGTTGGCGAACGCAAATTTCTGCAAATGTTCGCGAACGGGCGAACCGGGCGAACTACCATAGACTTCAATAGGCAGGCGAATTTTAAAACCCACAGGGACTCTTTCTAGCCACAGTAGTGATGGAAAAGTTGTTTCAAGGGGACTAACACCTGGACTGTGGCATGCCGGAGGGGCATCCATGGCAAAACTCCCATGGAAATTTACATAGTTGAGGCAGAGTTGGGTTTTAATCCATAAAGGGCATAAATCACCTAACAATCCTAAATTTTTTTGAACAACGTGGTTTAAAACATCCAGTGTGTGTATACGATCAGGTATGATGTTGTGTCGATCAGGTAGTGTAAGGGTTACGCCCGCTTCACAGACATTGACAGACCAAACTCCCCTTTTAATGCACCGCAAACAACCGCAAACAGTCCATTTGCCCAACCGCAAACTCACGATTTGCACAAGGTTGGATACCAAGCTAGCCATGTCCCGTTGATGTCATTGAAGGTTTCTTCCTCCACCCAGCCACGTACAACACCAAGGGTCCCGGAAAGATGAATTGAATTGATTTTTCGAACGGGGAGATGGTTAAAAAAACGCTGGCTCCCTCCCCTTTGTTTGAATCCACGGTCACTGCGTCTGCGCCGTGCAATTTACTCTCACACCCGATATGAGTGGTATTTTCTGTAGTTCTTTTTTCTCATCAGTTTAATCCCTGTTATGTCCCCAATCTGGGGTCCATTTATTAAATTGATTTTTCGAACGGGGAGATGGTTAAAAAAACGCTGGCTCTCTCCCCTTTGTTTGAATCCATGCCACGGTCACTGCGTCTGCGCCGTGCAATTTACTCTCACACCCGATATGAGTGGTATTTTCTGTAGTTCTCTCTTCTCATCAGTTTAATCCCTGTTACATCCCCAATCTGGGGTCCATTTATTAAATAGATTTTTCGAACGGGGAGATGGTTAAAAAAACACTGGTACCCTCCCCTTTGTTTGAATCCATGCCACGGTCACTGCGTCTGCGCCGTGCAATTTACTCTCACACCCGATATGAGTGGTATTTTCTGTAGTACTATTCTCATCAGTTTAACCCCTTAAGGACTTAGGACGTATCGGTACGGCATGGGTCCCGAGTCCTTAAGGACCCATGACGTACCGGTACGTCATGAGTTTAAAATAGGATTGCGGCGCCCCGGGGGTTAATCTGAACGGGATGCCGGCTGAAATCATTCAGCGGGCATCCTGTCACAACGCCAAGGGGGGGTCATGTGACCCCTCCGTATCGGCGATCGCAGCAAACCGCAGGTCAATTCAGACCTGCGGCTTGCTGCGCTTTTAGCCGATTCTGATCCCCGCGGGCTCTGACCGCGGGGATCAAACTTTAAAACGCCCGAAATTAAGTTTTATTAACCCCCCCTGCACCCCTGAATGATATTATGTGGGCGGGTGGTGCAGGGGGGGTGTCGCAGGCGGTGCGGGAGGTGCGGGAGGCGGGCGGTGCGGCAGGCGGGATCGCGATCCCCCGCCCACCTCCCATTGAATAATCGTTGGCTTCTAGTGGTTATAGCAGAGTGCCAGCACATTGCTGGCACCCTGGTATAAACGGCTGACATCGGTGATGCGATGTCAGCCGTTTAACCCTTTAAATACGGAAAAGGTTAACAGCTCAGGGAGCTCCCTCCCTCTCCCATCGGGGGGCTGCTGTGCCTTTGCAGCCCCCCGATGGGAGAGGGAGAGAGCCCCCAGACAGCCCCCCGACACCCCCGTCCTTACCCTTCCCCGTCTGCGCAGTTCTGATCACTACTGAGCAGACGAGGAAGGTTCCCATGGCAACAGGACGCCGTCTCAGGCATCCTGCTGTCCATAGTTCTGAACAGATCTGTGCTAAAGGCAGAAATCTGTTCAGAGAAAGTGTAAGTAAAATACAGTACAGCACAATATATATTGTACTGTACTGTATTATACAGACATCAGACCCACTGGATCTTCAAGAACCAAGATAAAAAAAAACACATTTATCACTGAATAAAAAAAATTAAAAAAAATACACTACACATATTAAGTATCGCCGCGTCCGTAACGACCTGATCTATAAAACAGTCATGTTACTTTCCCCGCACGGTGAACGCCATAAAAATAAAAAAATAAAAACTATGAGAAAATTGAAATTTTGCCCACCTTACTTCCCAAAAAAGGTAATAAAAGTGATCAAAAAAGTCGCATGTACGCCAAAATAGTACCAATCAAACCGTCATCTCATCCCGCAAAAATCATACCCTACCCAAGATAATCGCCCAAAAACTGAAAAAACTATGGCTCTTAGACTATGGAAACACTAAAACATGAATTTCTTTGCTTCAAAAATGAAATCATTGTGTAAAACTTAAATAAATAAAAAAAAAGTATACATATTAGGTATTGACGCGTCCGTATCGACTGGCTCTATAAAAATATCACATGACCTATCCCCTCAGGTGACCACCCTAAAAAAATAAAAATAAAAACGGTGTAAAAAAAGCCATTTTTTGTCATCTTACGTCATAAAAAGTGTAATAGCAAGCGATCAAAAAGTCATATGCACCCCAAAATAGTGCCAATCAAACCGTCATCTCATCCCGCAAAAAATGAGAACCTACTTAAGATAATCGCCCAAAAACTGAAAAAACTATGGCTCTTAGACTATGGAGACACTAAAACATTTTTTTTGTTTTAAAAATGAAATCATTGTGTAAAACTTACATAAATAAAAAAAATTGTATACATATTAGGTATTGCCAGGTCCGTGATAACCTGCTCTATAAAATTACCACATGATCTAACCTGTCAGATGAATGTTGTAAATAACAAAAAAAGAAAAACGTGCCAAAAAATCTATTTCTTGTTACCTTGCCGCACAAAAAAGTGTAATATAGAGCAACCAAAAATCATGTACCCTAAACTAGTACCAACAAAACTGCCACCCTATCCCGTAGTTTCTAAAATGGGGTCACTTTTTTGGAGTTTCTACTCTAGGGGTGCATCAGGGGGGCTTCAAATGGGACATGGTGTCAAAATAACCAGTCCAGCAAAATCTGCCTTCCAAAAACCGTATGGAATTCCTTTCCTTCTGCGCCTTGCCGTGTGCCCGTACAGCAGTTTCCGACCACATATGGGGTGTTTCTGTAAACTACAGAATCAGGGCCATAAATATTGAGTTTTGTTTGGCTGTTAACCCTTGCTTTGTAACTGGAAAAAAAATATTAAAATGGGAAATCTGCCAAAAAAGTGAAATTTTGAAATTGTATCTCTATTTTCCATGAAATCTTGTGCAACACCTAAAGGGTTAACAAAGTTTGTAAAATCAGTTTTGAATACCTTGAGGGGTGTAGTTTCTTAGATGGGGTCACTTTTATGGAGTTTTTACTCTAGGGGTGCATCAGGGGGGCTTTAAATGGGACATGGTGTCAGAAAACCAGTCCAGCAAAATCTGGCTTCCAAAAACCATACGGCGCACCTTTCCCTCTACGCCCTACTGTGTGCCCGTACAGTAGTTTACGGCCACATATGGGGTATTTCTGTAAACGGCAGTCAGGGCAATAAAGATACAGTCTTGTTTGGCTGTTAACCCTTGCTTTGTTAGTGGAAAAAATGGGTTAAATTGGAATATTAGGCAAAAAAATGAAATTCTCAAATTTCATCCCCATTTGCCAATAACTCTTGTGCAACACCTAAAGGGTTAACGAAGTTTGTAAAATCAGTTTTGAATACCTTGAGGGGTGTAGTTTATAGAATGGGGTCATTTTTGGGTGGTTTCTATTATGTAAGCCTCGCAAAGTGACTTCAGACCTGAACTGGTCCCTAAAAATTGGGTTTTTGTAAATTTCTGAAAAATTTCAAGATTTGCTTCTAAACTTCTAAGCCTTGTAACATCCCCAAAAAATAAAATATCATTCCCAAAATGCTACAAACATGAAGTAGACATATGGGGAATGTAAAGTCATCACAATTTTTGGGGTTATTACTATGTATTACAGAAGTAGAGAAACTGAAACTTTGAAATTTGCTAATTTTTCAAACTTTTTGGTAAATATGGTATTTTTTTATGCAAAAAAATTTACTTTTTTGACCCAATTTTAGCAGTGTCATGAAGTACAATATGTGACGAAAAAACAATCTCAGAACGGCCTGGATAAGTCAAAGCGTTTTAAAGTTATCAGCACTTAAAGTGACACTGGTCAGATTTGCAAAAAATGGCCAAGTCCTTAAGGTGAAATAGGGCTGAGTCCTTAAGGGGTTAATCCCTGTTACGTCCCATATCAGGGATTGCCTATTGTGAAAAAAAATTTAGGCCGGGTTCCTTCGACTGCCTTCACAGTGACAGACCAAACTCTGATACACCAAAATTAATTGATTTTAGGAACCGGGAGATAGAAAAAGCAGCTTGGCCGGTCCTCTTACTCAGTCCCAAGTTGGGGCACTGCGCGTGCACGGAGCAATGTGCTGTGACACCCTATATGAGTGGTGTCTTAACTAGTACTATTCCTATCAGTTTAATCCCTGTTACGTCCCCTATCCGGGGACGTGTGTAGAATTAATAACCATTGTCGAATTAACGAACCATTACGACATCCTGCAATAATTTAGTTCTGAGCTTTGTACTTGCTTTGTATTGCAATTGCTGGGGATTTTTTAAATTGTCTGCATTATTTCTAATAAACTATTAAGAGACTTTATTATGATTTTTTTATTTTATGTATTAAAAACCCATACAAAAAAAAAAAAAACATTAATGTTTTTTCTATAAAAAATTATCCAGCCGATCGCTTTTGGTCTGATCATAATGAAGCAACGGCCTTATCATCTGGGGTGTGGCAACATTGCCAACACACTCATAGAGGTGATGATCGCTTCATTGTGATACGCAAGCCCCTTCACCACAACAACACTTGTATGTGCCTTTTTTGTTTTGTTTTTGCAGCCACAGTGCAGCACCAGAGGCCAGAAAAATTAGGCATGTACACATGCCTGAAAAATAATGGTATTGTTGCAGCCGCTGTTGTAGCAGCGGCCGGAAAAATTGATGTTTTCAAGGCAGAAAGGTAACTAAAACATTGTGGCTTGAACCCTAGTTGGTGGCGGAGAATTCACGAAAGTCATCCGGTATGCAGACATTAAATACAGCAGCGTGGGGACCATTTTGAGGCCAAGGCATGTCATCAGGCCTTTTGTTAGTCAAACGTATCCCCCACTGTCAGTCCCTTCGGGATCCATGCCTCATTCATAATGAAGGTGAGGTAATCAACACTTTTTTGACCGAGGCGACTTCTTTTGTCAGTGACAATGCCTCCTGCTGCTCTGAAGGTCCTTTCTGACAGGACACTTGAAACGGGGCAAGCCAGAAGTTCTATCGCAAACTGGGATAGCTCAGGCCACAGGTCAAGCCTGCACACCCAGTAATCAAGGGGTTCATCACTCCTCAGAGTGTCGATATCTGCAGTTAAGGCGAGGTAGTCTGCTACCTGTCGGTCGAGACGTTCTCTAAGGCTGGATCCTGAAGGGCTGTTGCGATGTGTAGGACTGAAAAAGCTCTGCATGTCCTCCATTCACAACACATCTGTAAAGCGTCCTGTCCTTGCCGCCGTGGTCGTGGTAGGAGGAGGATTACTTTTATCTCTTTCCCAGTTAGATTCCCGTTGTGCTGTGACATCCCCCTTATAAGCTGTGTAAAGCATATTTTTTAGTTTGGTTTTGAACTGCTGCATCCTTTCTGACTTTCGGTAATTTGGTAACATTTCCGCCACTTTCTGCTTATACCGGGGGTCTAGTAGCGTGGCCACCCAGTACAGGTCGTTCTCCTTCATCCTTTTTATACGAGGGTCCCTCAACAGACATGACAGCATGAAAGACCCCATTTGCACAAGGTTGGATGCCGAGCTACTCATTTCCCGTTCCTCGTCCTCACTGATGTCATTGACGGTCTGTTCTTCCCCACAGCCACGTACAACACCACGGGTCCCAGATAGGTGACAACAACGAGCACCCTGGGATGCCTGCTGTGGTTGGTCTTCCTCCTCCTCAAAGCCACATTCCTCCTCTGACTCCTCTTCCTCATACTCCTCATGCAGCGTTGCCGCAGGTCCGGCAAGCGATGATGACAAGGCTGTTTCTGGTGGTGATGGTGACCACAACTCTTCCTCTTCACGCTCATCTACAGCCTGATCCAGCACTCTTCGCAGGGCACGCTCCAGGAAGAAAACAAATGGGATGAGGTCGCTGATGGTGCCTTCGGTGCGACTGACTAGGTTTGGCACCTCCTCAAAAGGACGCATGAGCCTACAGGCATTGCGCATGAGCGTCCAGTAACGTGGCAAAAAAATTCCCAGCTCCGCAGAGGCTGTCCTGGCACCCCGGTCAGACAAATACTCGTTGACGGCTTTTTCTTGTTGGAGCAGGCGGTCGAACATTAGGAGTGTTGAATTCCAACGTGTCGGGCTGTCGCAAATCAAGCGCCTCACTGGCTTGTTGTTTCGGTGCTGAATGTCTGAAAAGTGCACCATGGGCGTGTAGGAACGCCTGAAATGGCCACACACCTTCCTGGCCTGCTTGAGGACTTCCTGTAAGCCTGGGTACTTAGACACAAAGCGTTGTACGATGAGATTCAACACATGTGCCATGCACGGCACATGTGACAACTTGCCCAAATTCAATGCCGCCAACAAATTGCTTCCATTGTCACACACCACTTTGCCGATCTCCAGTTGGTGCGGGGTCAGCCACTGATCCACCTGTGCGTTCAGGGCGGACAAGAGTGCTGGTCCGGTGTGGCTCTCTGCTTTCAGGCAAGTCAACCCCAAGACAGCGTGACACTGTCGTATCCGCGATGTGGAAAAGCCCCTGGGGAGCTGGGGGGATTCAGTTGATGTGCAGCCAGACGCCGCAGCAGAAGAGGACTCAGTCGAGGAGGTTATCAAAGAGGATGGAGTAGGAGGAGTAGAGGAGGTGGCAGTAGGCCTGCCTGCAAGTCGTGGCGGTGTCACCAACTCCGCTGCAGAGCCACGCATTCCATGCTTGGCAGCTGTCAGCAGGTTGACCCAATGCACAGTGTACGTGATATACCTGCCCTGACCGTGCTTTGAAGACCAGGTATCAGTGGTCAGATGGACCCTTGCCCCAACACTGTATGCCAGAGATGCCATGACTTCCTTTTCAATCACTGAGTAGAGGTTTGGGATTGCCTTTTTTGATTAAAAAAAATTGTCCGGGTACCTTTCACTGAGGTGTCCCAATAGCGACAAATTTTTTGAAGGCCTCAGACTCCACCAGCTGGTATGGTAAAAGCTGGCGGGCTAAGAGTTCCGTCAAGCCAGCTGTCAGACGCCGGGCAAGGGGGTGACTCTGTGACATTTGCTTCTTACTCTCAAGCATTTCCTTGACAGACACCTGACTGTGGGCAGATGAGATGGAACTGCTGAAGGTGAGAGGCGGAGTGGCTGGTGGTTGAGAGGGGGCAAGGAGGACAGCAGTGGTTGATGTGGCTGAAGATGCTGGACCAGGAGGAGGATGGTGGCTTTGAGTTTGTGTGCTGCTTGTACTCATGTGTTGATCCCATAGGCGTTTGTGATGTGCGATCATGTGCCTTCGCAAAGCAGTTGTACCGAGGTGGGTGTTGGACTTCCCACGACTCCGTTTCTTTTAGCACAGGTTGCAAATGGCATTGTTGTTATCAGAGGCAGACACACAAAAAAAATGCCACACTGCTGAGCTTTGCAATGATGGCATTCTGGTGGTGGCAACAGCATGCGTTGATTGGCGTGCTGTCTGGCTGACCCCGGGTGCCGATACATGCTGTCTGACTGTGCCACTAGCTCCTTGCGACGACCTCCCCCTGCTTCCAACTCGTCTCCTCCTTCTCTCTGTCTCCCCTTCTGAACTTTCCCCTTCTTCTTCTCTTCGAGCAGGCACCCACGTGGCATCCACGGACACATCGTCATCATCAACCACTTCACTTGTATCTGACACCTCAGCAAAGGAAGCAGCAGCGGGTACAACATCATCATCATCATCACACTATACGTCCATGTGTGTAATGCTGCCTGACTGAGACATATCCCTGTTATCTACATCCTCTGGCAATAATGGTTGCGCATCACTAATTTCATCCAACTGATGTGTAAATAACTCCTCTGAGGGATCCATTGAAGTGGCTGTGGTGGCTGTGGTGGTAGTGGTGGTGGTGGCGGCGGCCGGGAGAGTGGTAATTTGAGAGCAGGTGACCAAAGCTGAGCTGGAGGAGCATGTTGCGTCAAGTTTCTTAGCGGAAGCTGTTGAAGATTGGGTGTCCTGTGTAAGCCAGTCAACTATTTTCTCCGAATTTTTTGGGTTCAGGGTACGTGGCCTCTGAACACTGGGCATTATTCCAGGGCCATTGGAAATCACAGCACCATGACCACGACGGCCCCTGCGGGGTGGCCTGACTCTGCCTGTCATTTTTTTTTAGATAAGTGGTACTATGCTTGCAAGGTACTGTGCCACCCTATATAAGTGGTGGGCAGTGGGCACAGTACAGTCTGTGTGGGCCAGACACACACTGGCTTGCAACTGGGATTATATCACAGAAAATTATTAAATTGAATTTTTTTATCTGCAAGGTATTTGTGAGTGAATGACACCCTGTAACGGTATAAGTGGTGGGCTAGCCAGTGGCCACAGTACAGTCTGTGGATCAGACACACACTGGCTTGCAACTGGGATTATATCACAGAAAAATATTAAATATAATTTTTTTTATCTAAAAGGTATTTGTGAGTGAGTGACACCCTGTAACTGTATAAGTGGTGGGCTAGCCAGTGGCCACAGTACAGTCTATGGGCCAGACACACACTGGCTTGCAACTGGGATTATATCACAGAAAAATATTAAATTGAATTTTTTTTTATCTAAAAGATATGTGTGAGTGACACCCTGTATGAATGGTGTGCACACAGTACTGTCTGTAGGCCAGACAGTCACTCACTGGCTTGCAACTGCTATTATATCACAGAGAAATAATAAATAGATTTTTTTTTTATCTGCAAGGTATTTTCTGTCACACCCTGTATGAATGGTGTGCACACAGTACTGTCTGTGACTGAGCCTGCAGCCTCTCACACACGGGCAGGCAACTGCAATATATATATATATATATATATATATAAAAAATAAAAAAAGCAGACTGATGTACCAGCCCTGAAAAGGGCTTTTTGGGGTGCTGTCAGGACGCTGTCCTTACAGCAGATGAGTCTGTGGATACAGAACAATGCCCTAGCTAACGCTTTCCCTATTAGATCAGCAGCAGCAGCACTCTCCCTCCTCTCACTAAGAATGCAGCTTCCGAATGAATCTAAAATGGATGCTGTCCAGTAGGTGGGAGGGTCTGGGAGGGAGGGTATGCTGCTGATTGGCTGGAATGTGTCTGCTGACTGTGAGGTACAGGGTCAAAGTTTACTCAATGATGATGTATAGGGGGCGGACCGAACATCGCATATGTTCGCCCGCCGCGGCGAACGTTAACAAGCTATGTTCGCCGGGAACTATTCGCCGGCGAACTATTCGGGACATCTCTACTCTTGTGTCCATATTTTCACAAGGTTCACAAAGAGCTTCAAGTGCCGACACAAACATGTAAAATTTTTATTTTACTGGCTTAACTGCAGCATAATGAGCACTCCAGCGTGTTGTGGATAGTCTTTTTACTGACACTCCAGCATGGTCAATTAACACATCCCATCGATGGGTGGAAGCAGCTAAAAAAGAAAACATTGTCTGCAGAGTTCCAAAAAAGGTCACGCAAGATGCATTTTCAGCAAAAGAGTGCTGACCACACAAGTTAAGGGAATGGTCCACACATCCATTAAAAATAGCCTTCCTGTTTTTTTCCTTCAGAATGGATTGTATACCTCCATGGATTCCAGCCATAGTAGCAGCATCATCATAACCCTGAGAGCGGCACATCATTATGTCTAGTCCATCGCTTTCTAGTTTTTTAAGAATGTCAGAACTGAGGTCAGCAGCTTTTTTGCCCTTTAAAGGGAAAAATCCTAAAAAAACTTATTTTACCTCAACTTTTCTGTTGGCGATGTGTACATATCTGATCACTTCAGACATCTGATCAGTATTCGATACATCAGGTGTGCTGTCAAACATGATGCCAAAGTACTTTGCAGACTTTATGTCCGTTACAATCTTATCCTTTACATGATTTGCCAGGACACTTATAAACTCATTCTGAGTTTGAGGAGAAAGATAGGAGACAGACACGTTAACTTTAGAGGTGTGCCGCTTTAACCTTATTAGGTGTTCCTTCAGTACTGGATCATACTTGGAAAGCATCTCAACCATCTCGAGAAAGTTCACTTTATTCAAAGAAGACTCATCTTCCTTGTGGCCACAAAATGCCAGCTTCTGCTTGGCAAGAAACAATGTAATATCCAACAATCTGTGCAAAATGTCCCTTCACTTTTTCTTCTCAGTCTCCATACAAGAAATACTGTAGTTTGGGCATCAATGGTTTTATGCAGCCTCAGTCCTGCTGCCAAAGTTTTCCACTTTTCCAGACAGTATAAGTGCTCTTCGGATGTCTCATGATTATATACTTTTGGGCTCAGTTTCCACTACTTCTGAAACCCAGTGACAAATTTAGTACAGATGTAGTACTGATGGCAAAGAGTAGGCAACAAAAGCGATATAAATTCCCGCTGACAGGTGAGTAAACCATCCATGTCCTCAGAATTTTCTCTCCGTTTGGCATGACCTTGTAAAACCACACTTTTGAAAGTTGACGCACTTGTCCCTTTGCAGCAGCTTTTGCATCAGGCCTTTTTGTGACACTAAAAGGACCAACTTGGTTCTGGAAAGAAGCACTTCTTCTTTTCGAAATTTCTACCCGAAAATTATCTGGAACCGGTATCTTCCAGAAGGACACATCAGATAAAATTTGCAAATCTTTCTCCTTAACTGCACTCATGTCTTTCATAGTATCAGGACTATGGCTTGAGTCACTTTTAGTGTTGAGCGCGAATATTCGAATAACAAATTTTTATCTCGAATATCGCAACTTCGAGATTTCGCAAATATTTCAAATATAGTTCTATATATTCGCGAAATCGAATATTCGTGTTTTTTTGGGGTTTTTTTTCCATCTGAAAATATATGATTCCTCCCTGCTTCTTGCTTGTGGGTCAATGAGCCATTGGCCCACAAGCAACTGAATTGAAGCTGGAAGGAATCACGTTTTCAGATGGACCAAATATGACGAATATTCAAAATAAAGAATATATTGCTGAATATTCGATTTTAGAATATTTGTCCTATTCTAATCTAAACCAATAATCTCGGTTATAATATTCAAGTTCACGAATATTACAACAGAAAAATCGTAATGGTTAATACGTGTGCCCGACCGCATGACAAAATCGTTATTTAATCAACTTCAGCATACACCTCCCCGACAAGCGTCCCCGTCACTATGGGAACGCCGGTGGGTTAGAAAATACCATCGGATCTGAGTTTTCCCTTAGATCGTAAAAACTCAAATCCAATGGTATATTCTAACCCACAGGCGTTCCCATGGTTACGGGGATGCTTGTCGGGGAGCAGTATGCCAAAGTGGAATATTATTTCTCTAACTTCGTCTTTTAGAATATTCGTAATATTGCTCTAACTTCGTCTTTTAGAATATTACGAATATTCTAAAAGACGAAGTTAGAGCAATATTAAGAATATTCGTAAAAAATACACATATAGATTGTAATTTAGCAAATATAGTGCTATAATCCTTTTTTTTTGTCAAATTCTTTTTGCCTCTTCTGAACTTCAGTTTTGGAAAATATGTACACTATTAAAAAAAATTACTATAGCACTATATTAGCTAAATTACAATCTATATGTGTATTTTACGAATATTCTTAATATTGCTCTAACTTCGTCTTTTAGAATATTCGTAATATTCTAAAAGACAAAGTTAGAGCAATATTACGAATATTCTAAAAGACGAAGTTAGAGCAATATTAAGAATATTCGTAAAATACACATTAGCCTAGCCATAGTCAATTAGTCATAGGAACGATTGAATTAATCGCAATACGCGATTAATTAAATCGCATATTATTCGCGATAAATGGAATAATGACGAATATTCGATTTCGACGAATATAAGACGAATATTCAATTGAATATTCGCGAAATATCGCGAAATCGAATATGGCACCTCCCGCTCATCACTACTCACTTTCAGCACTCTCTTCTGCTTCAGATTCTGTCATTTCCCCTCCTTTCTCTTCTTCAGATTCTGCCTCTGTTGTCTGCTGTGATTGTGAAACTTGAAAGGGGGGAAAGACAGTATGTGAATGGCTACTGGGCTGGCGCTGCTGAAAGGGGTTAATTATAACTACTGTGGGAGCAAAGGGGGCAATAAATAACTACACTGAAGAGGGTACTGAAAGGGGTTAATAAATACTGTGAATGGGGGACTGCTGAAAAAGGGGTTAATAACTACTGTGAAGGACATTCACAGTAGTTATTATCCCCTTTCAGCAGTCCCCCTTCACAGTATTTATGAACCCCAGCAGTCCCCCCCCCCTCCCCCCCCAGGGGGACTGCTGGGTTAAATAAATACTGTGAAGACTGCTGAAAGGGGATAATAACTACTGTGAATGTCCTTCACAGTAGTTATTAACCCCTTTTTCAGCAGTCCCCCTTCACAGTATTTATTAACCCCAGCAGTCCCCCCCCCCCCCAGGGGGACTGCTGGGTTTAATAAATACTGTGAAGACTGCTGAAAGGGGTTAATAACTACTGTAAAGGTCCTTCACAGTAGTTATTAACCCCTTTTTCAGCAGTCCCCCATTCACAGTATTTATTAACCCCTTTCAGTACCCTCTTCAGTGTAGTTATTTATTGCCCCCTTTGCTCCCACAGTAGTTATAATTAACCCCTTTCAGCAGCACCAGCCCAGTAGCCATTCACATACTGTCTTTCCCTCTCTTCTGCTTCCACCCATCGATGGGATGTGTTAATTGACCATGCTGGAGTGTCAGTAAAAAGACTATCCACAACACGCTGGAGTGCTCATTATGCTGCAGTTAAGCCAGTAAAATAAAAATTTGACATGTTTGTGTCTGCACTTGAAGCTCTTTGTGAACCTTGTGAAAATATGGACACAAGAGTAGAGATGTCCCGAATAGTTCGCCGGCGAATAGTTCCCGGCGAACATAGCTTGATCGCGTTCGCCGCGGCGGGCGAACATATGCGATGTTCGGTCCGCCCCCTATATATCATCATTGAGTAAACTTTGACCCTGTACCTCACAGTCAGCAGACACATTCCAGCCAATCAGCAGCATACCCTCCCTCCCAGACCTTCCCACCTACTGGACAGCATCCATTTTAGATTCATTCGGAAGCTGCATTCTTAGTGAGAGGAGGGAGAGTGCTGCTGCTGCTGATCTAATAGGGAAAGCGTTAGCTAGGGCAGTGTTCTGTGTCCACAGACTCATCTGCTGTCGCCAACTCCAGACTCGGTCATTGTGCAACTCGGTGGCCTCCTCATACTGCTGCCACCTCAAGACTCGGTCATTGTGTCACTCGGTGGCCTCCTCATTCTGCTGCCAACTCCAGACTCTATCATTGTGACACTCGTTGGTCTTCTCCTGAGGCTGCTGCTGCTGCCGCCAACTCCAGACTCTGTCATTGTGCCACTCAGTGGTCTCCTCATACTGCCGCCACCTCCAGACTCTGTCATTGTGCCACTCGGTGGACTCCTCATACTACCGCCTACTCCAGACTCTGTAATTGTTCTACTCGGTGGCCTCCTCATAATGCCGCTACCTCCAGACTCTGTCATTGTGCCACTCAGCGGCCTCCTCATACTGCTGCCACCTCCAGACTCTGTCATTGTGCCACTCGGTGGCCTTCTCCTGATGCTGCTGCTGCATCCGCCACCTCCAGACTCTGTTATTGTGCCACTCGGTGGCCTCCTCATACTGCTGCCACCTCCAGACTCAGTCATTGTGCTACTCGCTGTCCTTCTCCTGATGCTGCTGCTGCATTCGCCACCTCCAGACTCTGTCATTGTGCCACTTGGTGGCCTCCTCATACTGCTGCCACCTCCAGACTCTGTCATTATGCCACTCGGTGGCCTTCTCCTGATGCTGCTGCCGCCACCTCCAGACTTTGTCATTGTGCCACTCTGTCACCTTCTCCTGATGCTGCTGCTGCCGCCACCTCCAGACTCTGTCATTGGGCCACTCTGTGGTCTCTCTTTATGCTGCTTCCACCTCACCACTATGTGATAGGGCCACTCTGTGGACTTCTTATGCTGTTCCCACCCTCCACACTTCATGACTGGGCCACTATTTTGCCTTTCGGCCTGGCTGCCATCATCATTTATTTGACCTTTCTTCTGATTTGTCAGAAGGAAGGAAAAATGAGACGCACAATGGATCCTGTCTTTATAGCAGATGTAAGGCCTGTATGGTCCCATCAGAATTGGCTTATGATTTGGTAGCCAAAAGCAGGAGTAGGTACAAAACACAGAAGACATGCAAATATTCCATTCACGTGTCATCTGTTTTAGATCCTCTCCTGTTTTTTTGGCATTAGCAATACTGAGGGATTATTTAGCAAATGCTGACCGAGTGAAGGCAGATGCTCCACAGACAGGATCAATTTTTTGTGGGCTATTGTTCTGACGGATCAGAGGAAGGGCAAATTAATCAGTGCCGGCAACAGAAACTTACTGCTGACACCCTCTCCACTCTGTCAGGGGGCTCTACTTGTATAAGCGTTTAATAGAACTGGTTCTGTAGACATCTATGTGGAATCAGCTGGCGAGGGTGTAAAAGGAGTGTGCTTCTTCTTGACGCTAACATTGACCTGTAAGGCTATTTTCATACTTGAGTTATTTGGTGAGTTTTGGCTCTGTGACTGCCCAAATAAGTGAAGTGTGCAGTGATTCTAAGAGCGACACCTGTGATCAGCATGTCATACGGACTCACAGTATTATTTCACTACCAAAGCAGACTCCCTATACATGTTGCTGCAAGGCACAGTGTTCTACACGACTATAAAGGCTCTCTGCAACCAGGAAATAGCTGTTTTTTAACGAGATTCGCAGCGAATAAATTTGGATCGAACCTAATTTTTTCAAAAGAATTCGGCGAACCGGCCAATCAAATTTTTGGAAAATTCATTCATCTCTAGTGACTGAACATGAGTGGTGCACCCTACGGGACTTTGCAGGTTAAGTTCTAAGCATAGATGTGGGCCCAAGAGATGGTACCTGCACCTATAAGACATTGGGGACATATCCTAGCGATATGCCCCCAATGTCTGAGATGGGAATAACCCTTTAAGTACTCCAGTGTTAGGGTGGTGTAGATAAGGGTGCACATGCGCACTCTTACAGAGATGAAGATTGAGCATGCCAAAGTGGCGTCGTGAGGGGGGTGCGGCGGGTGCGGGCAGCACCGGGTGACACCAGGGGGGTGGGGGGTGAAAGGGGTTAATAAATACTGTGAATGGGGAACTGCTGAAAAAGGGGTTAATAACTACTGTGAAGGACATTCACAGTAGTTATTATCCCCTTTCAGCAGTCCCCCTTCACAGTATTTATTAACCCCAGCAGTCGTCCCCCCCCCCCCCCCCCCCCAGGGGGACTGCTGGGTTAAAAAAATACTGTGAAGACTGCTGAAAGGGGATAATAACTACTGTAAAGGTCCTTCACAGTAGTTATTAACCCCTTTTTCAGCAGTCCCCCATTCACAGTATTTATTAACCCCTTTCAGTACCCTCTTCAGTGTAGTTATTTATTGCCCCCTTTGCTCCCAGTAGCCATTCACAGACTGTCTTTCCCCCCTTTCAAGTTTCACAATCACAGCAGACAACAGTTTCAGCAATTCATTCCCTCCCCTAGTCCCTGACCCGGGCCACAGCAACAGCACAGTCTTGGCCAGTAAGCTAGTACTACGAGTCGACTACTACCTGCGCATTCGGCAGCGTTCCTCAGAGTCTGTCTTCCACTTCCCGCCACGCCTGAATTGACTGGCGCGAATCTGCAGGGCAGCGCTGCATGTGACGTCAGTGCTCGGAGCACTCTGCGCTTTTGCAAACTGGTGTCACCCGGTGCTGCCCGCACCCGCTGCACCCCCCTCACGATGCCACTTTGGCACGCTCAATCTTCATCTCTGTAAGAGTGCGCATGTGCACCCTTATCTACACCACCCTAACACTGGAGTACTTAAAGGGTTATTCCCATCTCAGACATTGGGGGCATATCGCTAGGATATGTCCCCAATGTCTTATAGGTGCAGGTACCATCTCTTGGGCCCACATCTATGCTTAGAACTTAACCTGCAAAGTCCCGTATGGTGCACCACTCATGTTCAGTCACTAGAGATGAATGAATTTTCCAAAAATTTGATTGGCCGGTTCGCCGAATTCTTTTGAAAAAATTAGGTTCGATCCAAATTTATTCGCTGCGAATCTCGTTAAAAAACAGCTATTTCCTGGTTGCAGAGAGCCTTTATAGTCGTGTAGAACACTGTGCCTTGCAGCAACATGTATAGGGAGTCTGCTTTGGTAGTGAAATAATACTGTGAGTCCGTATGACATGCTGATCACAGGCGTCGCTCTTAGAATCACTGCGCACTTCACTTATTTGGGCAGTCACAGAGCCAAAACTGACCAAATAACTCAAGTATGAAAATAGCCTTACAGGTCAATGTTAGCGTCAAGAAGAAGCACACTCCTTTTACACCCTCGCCAGCTGATTCCACATAGATATCTACAGAACCAGTTCTATTAAACCAGGCATGCTCAACCTGCGGCCCTCCAGCTATTGCAAAACTACAACTCCCAACATGCCTAAACAGCCTACAGCTATCAGCCCCCAGCAGGGAATTGTGGGAGTTGTAGTTTTACAACAGCTGGAGGGCCGCAGGTTGAGCATCCCTGTATTAAACGCTTATACAAGTAGAGCCCCCTGACAGAGTGGAGAGGGTGTCAGCAGTAAGTTTCTGTTGCCGGCACTGATTAATTTGCCCTTCCTCTGATCCGTCAGAACAATAGCCCACAAAAAATTGATCCTGTCTGTGGAGCATCTGCCTTCACTCGGTCAGCATTTGCTAAATAATCCCTCAGTATTGCTAATGCCAAAAAAACAGGAGAGGATCTAAAACAGATGACACGTGAATGGAATATTTGCATGTCTTCTGTGTTTTGTACCTACTCCTGCTTTTGGCTACCAAATCATAAGCCAATTCTGATGGGACCATACAGGCCTTACATCTGCTATAAAGACAGGATCCATTGTGCGTCTCATTTTTCCTTCCTTCTGACAAATCAGAAGAAAGGTCAAATAAATGATGATGGCAGCCAGGCCGAAAGGCAAAATAGTGGCCCAGTCATGAAGTGTGGAGGGTGGGAACAGCATAAGAAGTCCACAGAGTGGCCCTATCACATAGTGGTGAGGTGGAAGCAGCATAAAGAGAGACCACAGAGTGGCCCAATGACAGAGTCTGGAGGTGGCGGCAGCAGCAGCATCAGGAGAAGGTGACAGAGTGGCACAATGACAAAGTCTGGAGGTGGCGGCAGCAGCATCAGGAGAAGGCCACCGAGTGGCATAATGACAGAGTCTGGAGGTGGCAGCAGTATGAGGAGGCCACCAAGTGGCACAATGACAGAGTCTGGAGGTGGCGAATGCAGCAGCAGCATCAGGAGAAGGACAGCGAGTAGCACAATGACTGAGTCTGGAGGTGGCAGCAGTATGAGGAGGCCACCGAGTGGCACAATAACAGAGTCTGGAGGTGGCGGATGCAGCAGCAGCATCAGGAGAAGGCCACCGAGTGGCACAATGACAGAGTCTGGAGGTGGCAGCAGTATGAGGAGGCCGCTGAGTGGCACAATGACAGAGTCTGGAGGTGGCGGCATTATGAGGAGGCCACCGAGTAGAACAATGACAGAGTCTGGAGTAGGCGGTAGTATGAGGAGTCCACCGAGTGGCACAATGACAGAGTCTGGAGGTGGCGGCAGTATGAGGAGACCACTGAGTGGCACAATGACAGAGTCTGGAGAAGGCAGCAGCAGCAGCAGCCTCAGGAGAAGACCAACGAGTGTCACAATGATAGAGTCTGGAGTTGGCAGCAGAATGAGGAGGCCACCGAGTGACACAATGACCGAGTCTTGAGGTGGCAGCAGTATGAGGAGGCCACCGAGTTGCACAATGACCGAGTCTGGAGTTGGCGACAGCAGCAGCATCAGGAGGATACCACAGAGTGGCAAGGTGACATAGTGTGGAGATGGTAGCATCACCACACTGGCAAGGTGACATTGTGTGGAGATGGCAGCAGCATCAGGATACCACAGAGTGACAAGGTGAAATAGTTTGGAGATGGCAGCAGCAGCATCAGGATACCACAGAGTTGCAAGGTGACATAGTGTGGAGATGGCAGCAGTAGCATGAGGATACCACAGAGTGGCAAGGTGACATAGTGTAGAGATGGCCGCAGTGAATGGAATATTTGCATCTCTTCTGTGTTTTGTACCCACTCCTGCTTTTGGCTACCAAATCATAAGCCAATTCTGATGGGACCATACAGGCCTTACAGCTGCTACAAAGACAGGATCCATTGTGCGTCTCATTTTTCCTTCCTTCTAACAGATCAGAAGAAAGGTCAAATAAATGATGATGGCAGCCAGGCCGAAAGGCAAAATAGTGGCCCAGTCATGAAGTGGGGAGGGTGGGAACAGCATGAGAAGTCCACAGAGTGGCCCTATGACATAGTGGTGAAATGGAAGCAGCATAAAGAGAAACCACAGAGTGGCCCAATGACAGAGTCTGGAGGTGGTGGCAGCAGCAGCATCAGGAGAAGGTGACCGAGTGGCACAATGACAAAGTCTGGAGGTGGCGGCAGCAGCATCAGGAGAAGGCCACCGAGTGGCATAATGACAGAGTCTGGAGGTGGCAGCAGTATGAGGAGGCCACCAAGTGGCACAATGACAGAGTCTGGAGGTGGCGAATGCAGCAGCAGCATCAGGAGAAGGACAGCGAGTGGCACAATGACAGAGTCTGGAGGTGGCAGCAGTATGAGGAGGCCGCCGAGTGGCACAATGACAGAGTCTGGAGGTGGCGGCATTATGAGGAGGCCACCGAGTAGAACAATGACAGAGTCTGGAGTTGGCGGTAGTATGAGGAGTCCACCGAGTGGCATAATGACAGAGTCTGGAGGTGGCAGCAGTATGAGGAGGCCACCAAGTGGCACAATGACAGAGTCTGGAGGTGGCGAATGCAGCAGCAGCATCAGGAGAAGGACAGCGAGTGGCACAATGACAGAGTCTGGAGGTGGCAGCAGTATGAGGAGGCCGCCGAGTGGCACAATGACAGAGTCTGGAGGTGGCGGCATTATGAGGAGGCCACCGAGTAGAACAATGACAGAGTCTGGAGTTGGCGGTAGTATGAGGAGTCCACCGAGTGGCACAATGACAGAGTCTGGAGGTGGCAACAGTATGAGGAGGCCACCGAGTGGCACAATGACAGAGTCTGGAGGTGGCGGATGCAGCAGCAGCATCAGGAGAAGGCCACCGAGTGGCACAATGACAGAGTCTGGAGGTGGCAGCAGTATGAGGAGGCTGCCGAGTGGCACAATGACAGAGTCTGGAGGTGGCGGCATTATGAGGAGGCCACCGAGTAGAACAATTACAGAGTCTGGAGTTGGCGGTAGTATGAGGAGTCCACCGAGTGGCACAATGACAGAGTCTGGAGTTGGCATCAGTATGAGGAGGCCACCGAGTGACACAATGACCGAGTCTTGAGGTGGCGACAGCAGCAGCATCAGGAGGATACCACAGACTGTCAAGGTGACATAGTGTGGAGATGGCAGCAGCATCAGGATACCACAGAGTGACAAGGTGACATAGTTTGGAGATTGCAGCAGCAGCATCAGGATACCACAGAGTGGCAAGGTGACATAGTGTGGAGATGCCAGCAAAGCATGAGGATACCACAGAGTGGCAAGGTAACAAAGTGTGGAGATGGCAGCAGCAGCATCAGGATACCACAGAGTGGCAAGGTAACATAGTGTGGAGATGGCAGCAGCAGCATCAGGAGACCTCAAAGTGACCCGGTGACAGAGTGGGGCGGTGGGTGGCAATACCAGAACCTGCTGACGAAGGTTGGTGAAAGAAGGAGCACTTGGCATCAGATGTGTGGCATCAGGCGGGTGGCAGCTTCAGAGTAGTAGCTGAGGCAGGTATCCAGAATAAACCAGTCTCTTTTGTCAAAGTGTTGGTGTGGCACCATGGATGATCTAGTCTGTTGTGGCAGGCACTGGTGGGTGAAAATCCTAGCTGATCCACGCCTGATTCATCTTGACAAAGGTCAGTCTCTCCACATTTTGGGTGGACAGGCAAGTTCTCCTTGGAGTTACTATGGCCCCCCCGCACTAAACACCCGCTCTGATGTCACGCTACTGGCCGGGCAGGACATCTTTTCCAGGGAAAATTCTGCTAGTTGGGTTGGCAGGGTGCTGTCCAAGTATGCCACCACCTGCTGGTACAGGTCCTGCTCCAGGTCTACCGGCGGTTGCTGGTGAGTAGTTTCTTCACTATGCGGGTGAAGAAAGCTACTCATCAGCGACTGTAGACTCAGGCTGCTGCTGATGGAGCTGGTACTGCTCCGGCCACCCTACCCCTCCCAGCAGCCA
>NC_053389.1:778890448-778941955 GCF_905171765.1 Bufo bufo | reverse complement strand
TCAATGTAAGATATTATTTTTGGGATAGATTTCAAGTAGGCCTCAAATACCAGAAACTAGTTATTTTGAGAATGGCAAATTTGGGAATGGTTTTTCAACCCAGAAAAAAAAGTGTGCTTTTACGGTCACTACAAATAACTTGACCAGCTAAAACAGTACAGATTTGTTTAAATAGAGAAGTGAGGCCTGTTTTTTTTTGCGCTGTGTGACAGGTATAGGTTTAATCACAGAATCAGACTTCTATCAGCACGCTAGCGTGTGTCTTAGGTTTTTCTGAATGACACTATCAGTACCTTCAATGTAAGATATTCTTTTTGGGATAGATTTCAAGCAGGCCTCAAATACCAGAAACTTGTTATTTTGAGAATGGCAAATTTGGGAATGTTTTTTCAACCCAGAAAAAAAAGTGTGCTTTTACGGTCACTACAAATAACTTGACCAGCTAAAACAGTACAGATTTGTTTAAATAGAGAAGTGAGGCCTGTTTTTTTTTGCGCTGTGTGACAGGTATAGGTTTAATCACAGAATCAGACTTCTATCAGCACGCTAGCGTGTGTCTTAGGTTTTTCTGAATGACACTATCAGTACCTTCAATGTAAGATATTCTTTTTGGGATAGATTTCAAGTAGGCCTCAAATACCAGAAACTAGTTATTTTGAGAATGGCAAATTTGGGAATAGTTTTTCAACCCAGAAAAAAAAGTGTGCTTTTACGGTCACTACAAATAACTTGACCAGCTAAAACAGTACAGATTTGGTTGAATAGAGATGTGAGGCCTGTTTTTTTTTGCGCTGTGTGACAGGTATAGGTTTAATCACAGAATCAGACTTCTATCTGCACGCTAGCGTGTGTCTTAGGTTTTTCTGAATGACACTATCAGCACCTTCAATGTAAGATATCCTTTTTGGGATAGATTTCAAGTAGGCCTCAAATACCAGAAACTAGTTATTTTGAGAATGGCAAATTTGGGAATAGTTTTTCAACCCAGAAAAAAAAGTGTGCTTTTACGGTCACTACAAATAACTTGACCAGCTAAAACAGTACAGATTTGGTTGAATAGAAATGTCAGGTTTTTTTTTTAGGCGCTGGGTGACAGGCTCAACTTTCCCCTGATGTAATATATGGCCAAAAAATAACCACACTGTTGATGGTTAAATGCACTTGGGTGACACAGGCTCAGCCTGCACCAGATGTAGTATATGGCCAAAAAAGAATCAGACTGTTGATGGTTAAATGCACTTGGGTGACACAGGCTCAGCCTGCAGCTGATGTAGTATATGGCCAAAAAATAACCAGACTGTTGATGGTTAAATGCACTTCGGTGACACAGGCTCAACCTGCAGCTGATGTAGGATATAGCACAAAATAACCACACTATCGATGGTTAAATATACTTGGTGATAGCTTGTGCTGGTGCACCACAAGTCACAAAATGGCCGCCGATCACCCCAGAAAAAAAGTGATCTAAAAACGCTCTGGGCAGCCTCAAAAAAGTGAGCAAGTCAATAATAGCACTTCAATGATCCACAGCTGCAGATCGATCACAGAATGAAGTCTTTTGGAGGAGTTAATCTGCCTAATCTCGCCCTAACGTCGCAGCTGCAACCTCTCCCTACATTGATCATAGCAGAGTGACGTGCGGCGCTACGTTACCCAAGCTTAAATAGAGGCTGGGTCACATGCTGCACTGGCCAATCACAGCCATGCCAATAGTAGGCATGGCTGTGATGGCCTCTTGGGCTAAGTAGTATGACGCTTGTTGATTGGCTGCTTTGCAGCCTTTCAAAAAGCGCCAAGAAAGTGCCGAACACCGAACCCGAACACAGACTTTTACGAAAATGTAACAGTTCGGGTTCGCTCATCCCTACTCATGATCCCTCACTTGCTTGTGGGTCAATGAGAAGGCTGCAATATCTTTGGCTTTAGGAGTAGTGTTGATCGCAAATTTCTGTATTGCAAAATTTCATCGCAAATTTTTAAATAGAGAAAATAATGACTGGAGATCACGAATTCGTGAATATATGACGAATATTCGCCAAAATATTTGCGAAATATCATGAATTAGAATATTGCCCCTGCCGCTCATCACTCGTTATATTCCTCTGTTTAGTGTCCTCAGAAGTTAGAATTCCTCAGGCCCTCCACCATACAGTCCCATGTAAATGACAATATTTCCCTCCCTCCGCCATAGAGTCCCATGTAAATACCATCACACCATCTCTCCAGCCCCCCCAACATACAGTCCCATGTAAATAACATCCCTCTCTATCTACAGCCCCCTAAAAAATACAGTCACATGTAAATAACATCACACCATCTCTACTGCCCCTCCAATATACAGTCCCACATAAATAACATCACCCCCTCACCAGCCGCCTTCAACATACAGTCCCATGTAAAGAACATCACCCCCTCCCCAGCCACCTTCAACGTACAGTCCCATTTAAATATCACCCCCTCAATATTCAGTCCCATGTAAATAGCATCACTCCCCCTGGACACCTTCAACATAAAGTCCCATGTAAATAAAATCACACCCTCCCCAGGCACCTCCAACAGGCAGTCCTATGTAAATAAGATTACCCCTCAACATTCAGTCCCATGTAAATAATATCACTCCCTCCCACAGCCACCTTCAACATATAGTCCCATGTAAATAACATTACCCTGCCCCAGCCAACTCCAACATGCATTCCCATGTCAATAACATCACCCCCTCAACTTTCAGTACCATATAAATAACTTCCCTCCCTTCAGCCCTAATATACAGTCCCAATTAAATAACTACAACTCCCAACATTGATCTGTCTCTCACACTGAGTAATCTACCCCTTCACTTACCTCTCCTTATGTAGCAGAACTCACCTCAGCTTCTTCCCTTCACTGCTGAGCCATCCTCTCCTGCACTGGTCACATGACCTGTGATGTCATCACATGTCTTTCATCTTTTGCAGGGCATTAGATTCAAATGTATTGCCGCCCTGAGGGCGGCAATACAGTAGTATCTATCTGGCAGGCAGTACATTTGGGGCCTGGGAAAAAACATCAGGGGCTCAGGCCCCGAATGTTTTAACCTAGAAATTCCCCTGCGTGCACTCATCACCAAGTTGCTGGTGCTGGAGCCCCTCCCTATCCAAGTGGTGGACGTCATTTCTTTGCCAAAAAAGCAGTACCAGTGCTGCACACACATGTAGAACAGAAGGTGGGCCAGTCCTTGAGCCTGTCACATGGCAGCAAAGTGCATGGCAGTGCCGACGTGTGGAGCTGTAATTACGGTCAAGGACAATACATTTCCTTTACGGCCCACTGGGTGAATGTGGTTCCTGCACAGCCCCACCAGCAACTTGGCCAGGTGACGCCCCTTCCACATCCACAAGGGGCCCAAAAGTAATGTCTCACACACATACTTACTGTGTGTACATACTTTGACTACATATTTTCACATAGGGGCCGGCTCACGATGCCCATCCACCCTGCATCACATTCATTAAAAGGGTGCCCGCACCGCCCAGCATCTGCCCGCCCCCATACATGATGAGTTGATATGCCTCTTCTGCCTGCCTGCGTAGAGCACTGCCAGCCAGAGAACAAGCTGGCAGCACGCTATGTAAATTAATCTCATCAGGTAGCGCAGTTGCATCCCGCCCACCAAGTGAAGTCCTCCTCAAGGGGTGCAGCAAGCAGGAAAAGCAGGCGAAAGGAGCAGCAGCACAGCGGAGGGAGGCACAGCAGGCATGCACTAGTGCACAGTGGTTCTGGGTCCTCTCTGGGCATGAGGAAGGAGGAGGGCAGAGTCCAAGTGGTTCACCCTTTCCTACTGAACTTCACAGACTAGGAGAGGAGAGGAGGAAAGGCCAGGTACAGCAGCAGGCAAAGTCCTGAGTGTGCAGCCACAGGCTGCAATCCCAGTCCCACCAGCCTCCTATATAATAAAAGTCATGCATCTGTTAGAGTACAGGAATCTGGCAGAGGCTGGGATGGCCACCTGGCAGCTGCATGCTGAGGCCTTCAGCTTGCAGCTGCCAGGTAGCCGGATCACAACCTCTGCCCAATCCTTTCTCTACCAGCCTTCTGTACTATAGCATGCGGTACTGTCACGATCAGTGTGGGGGTGAAACTCTATACTGAACACAGGAGGGAAGGGAAACAGTAACTGGGCCTGGAAACTAGGGAAGAAACAGGTCACATCCTAGACAACCCTAAACCGGACCCTGACTACCTATCAATATGAATAGACCTTGAAGGTAGGAATATTCAAAAGCAGGATACCTAGGCCCTGATTTCCCTATAAGGCCCTGGAATAAGTATAGGACCAGAGACAATCCATTCCTCCCCAGATGGACGAATAGAAGTCTCTGTCTAAGGCCCAGATACAACAACAGGGAATATAACAATACAAACAAACTCAACACTTAACTTCTGTAGAAATGGAAGAACAGGAACCCCAGAGAGGATCTCACACCAGCTCAGCCAAACCCAAATGAAGCTATCAACTGCATAGTCAGAAGGGCGGGGTGAGACTATAAAGGGGTAGAAGTGATGACCACTGAGCAACAGAAGAGAAAAGGGAAGTGGTCATTACCACTATCAACACTGAATAAAGAGAAATCAAGGAGGCTGTTAGATTCCTCCACGCTCAGGCAATATCCTTGATTTCCTGACATCAGTCACATGAGGGACCGTGACAGGTACATGGCAGCCTCCCCTCTCTGCTCGCTGTTCTGCCATCTACTAATGCTTATTATGGCACTCTTAAGTTACATATACATACATGTGATGCTAGGATGGTCCTGGGCTGGCATCGGGTGCATACATATGTTTGCCATAATAAGCACTAGTACCGTACATGGCAGAGCAGTGGAGGCAGAGAGAGGAGGCCGCCATGTACTGCATGCTATAGTACTGGAGGCTGGCAGAGGAAAGAGAGGGTAGAGGTTGGGATGAAAATTCCAATCACCCCACTTTCCCAATGTTTTAATAAAGATAAATAAACATAAAAAAGCATTGCCATGTCCAAAAGTGTCTTCCCTGCATACCGCAATACTCTCGTATTTTGTAATCTTATTTAAATATACTTATTTCGTTTTTTTCAGTGGTATGATTAGTGGTGAAAATTATTAGAGCCCCCCCATTTTTGACTGTGGTATCTTATGTTCCCCCCCTATATATTGTTCCTAGAGTCGCCACTGCACACAGGGGAGGAACTGTTCCGTGTCCTTCAGCAAGAAATTGAATCCTGGCTTTCTCCGTGACAACTCAAAATCGGAACCATGGTGACCAACAATAGGAAAAACATGGTGTTGGCGCTGCGTCAAGGAGAGCTGAGCCATGCGCCCTGCATGGCAGACGTGTTCAATTTGGTTGTCAAGCGGTTCCTGAAGTCTTCCACCCATCTGAAAGACATCCTAAAAATGGCCAGGAAACTTTGCATGCACTTCAGCCATTCGTACACCGCAAAGCACACCCTCCTTGAGCTGCAGCGGCAGAACGGCATCCCCCAACATAGGCTGATATGCTACCTTTCCACCCATTGGAATTCCACCCTCTATATAATGGACTGACTGTATGAACAGAGAAAGGCCATAAATGATTTCTCGATGATCCAAGTGGACAGTAGTGTTGAGCGTGAATATTCAAATAGCGAATTTTAATCCCGAATAAAATCGAATATTCGTACACATCAGCTGATCATCCCTCCCTTCTTCTAGCTTGTGGGACAATGAGAAGGCTTTGTCACCGCTTAGCAACATCCCTAGCAACCAATAGAAAAGTTACCTACCCCTTACTATTCCCGAAAATACGCAAGCGCAAATATATTGGAGCACTCTATCTGCATATAAAGTTATTCTAATGTTCTGCTGTGCCAACCATTTTCTCCAGTCTCAGGAAACTTATACCAGCTTCAAAAATGTAGCATAAGTGACCCACGCCTGTATTTCGCGCGCATTACGTGAATATTACATTGCTGATTTTCGCAAACAAGAATACAATCTCGAATTCGTGAATATTTGACGAATATTCTACAAAATATTTGCAAAATATTGCAAATTCGAATATTTCCCCTGCCGCTCATCACAGTGGACAGGAGTATTCCCCTGTGTAACTGTCACCATTCGGCAGAGGGATGACTTCTGGCTCTTCACCTTGTTGGACCCTCGCTACCGGCCCAAAAAGGGGGCCTTTTTTACACCCATTGAGAGGGAGAACAAACTGAACTACTACAGAGACATCCAGAGTGACACAATGACATCCTCCACACTGTCATTGTGCCACTCTGTGGACTTCTCATGCTGTTCCCACCCTCCCCACTTCATGACTGGTCCACTATTTTGCCTTTCGGCCCGGCTGACATCATCATTTATTTCACCCTTCTTCTGATCTGTCAGAAGGAAGCAAAAATGAGTTGCACAATGAATCCTGTCTGTGTAGCAGCTGTAAGGGCTGTATGGTCCCATCAGAATTGGCTTATGATTTGGTAGCCAAAAGCAGGAGTGGGTAGAAAACACAGAAGACATGCAAATATTGCATTCAAGTGTCATCTCTGTTTTGGATCCACTCCTGTTTTTTTGGGCATTAGCAATACTGATGGATTACTGACCAAATGCTGACCGAGTGGAATCAGCCGACGACCGTGTGGAATCAGCTGATGACGATGTAAAAGGAATGAGCTTCTTCTTGGCGCTAACATTGACCTGTAAGGCTGAGTTCATACTTGAGTTATTTTGGTCAGTTTTGGCCCCGTGACTGCCCAAATAAGTGAAGTGTGCAGTGATTCTAAGTGCAACACCTGTCATCTACATGTCATACGGACTCAGTATTATTTGACTACCACAGCAGACTCCCTATGCGTGTTACTGCAAGGCACAGTGTTCTACACCACTATAAAGGCTCTCTGCAGCCAGGAAAAAGCAATTTTTTTAACTCTGTTTGACGCAAATAAATTTGGATCAAACCAAATTTAAAAAAAAAAAAATTTGCAAACCACTGAATCGAATTTTTAAAAAAATTCTCTCATCTTTAATTATCACATGCCTAGTAATCAATTATTTATGCATTTATAGTATGACAAATATAGTATGACAAATTACATTGACAACACATTATTTCACTGTGATTCTTAAAAACTTATAGAAGAGGTATTTAAATATACAAAAATTATAAAGAGAGCATAAAAGACAACCTTACCATAGCAGGGAGCATAGCGTTACTGATCATCTCTCAATTGGGATTTTCTGATGTTAAATGTGTAAGGGGTATATAAACAGGTTGGAAGTACTTTAGGGACCAAACCAGGTGGGAATTTAGCTCAGATTGATCCAATTAAGTAAGCAATTAACATTAGTGAGCTCAACATAGGAAATGTATTTATTCTAAAAACATGACAAAAATAAGGCTACTTTCATACTTGCGTTTTGGTTTCCGTTTGTGAGATCCGTTCAGGGCTCTCACACGCGGTCCAAAACGGATCAGTTTTGCCCTTAATACATTCTGAATGGATAAGGATCCACTCAGAATGCATCAGTTTGCCTCCGTTCCGTCTCCATTCCGCTCTGGAGGCATGTGTCAGGACGAATCCATGTGTCAGGACGGATCCGTTTGGCTCAGTTTCGTCAGACGGACACCAAAACTCTGCTTGCAGCATTTTGGTGTCCGTCCGACGAAACAGAGCCAAACGGATCCGTCCTGACACATGATGTAAGTCAATGGGGATGGATCCGTTTTCACTGACACAATACGGCACAATAGAAAACGGATCCGTCCCCCATTGACTTTCAATGGTTTTCAAGACGGATCCGTTTTGGCTATGTTAAAGATAATACAAACTGATCCGTTCTGAACGGATGCATGCGGTTGTATTATCTGAACGGATGCGTTTGTGCAGATCCATGATCCGCACCAAACGCGAGTGTGAAAGTAGCCTAATTTGCAGAAAAATGGGGTAAAAATAATTAATGATGTAAACCTATAGCATAGCAATGGAACCAGCTCAGGAACTGATACCCTGATGCATCGGGAAAAATTGGAGCTAAGGGTACTTTCACACTAGCATAAGAAGAATCCGGCAGGCAGTTCCGTTGCCGGAACTGCCTGCCGGATCCGGAAATCCGCATGCATACGGAGATCATTTGTTTCCAGATCCGGATGCGGATCCGTCTGACAAATGCATTGCAATACCGGATCCGTGTCATCCGGAGAAACGGATCCGGTATTTATCTTTTTCACAGATTTAAAGGTCTGCGCATGCGCAGACCGGGAAACTGGATCAGTTTTTCTGGAACACTTGGTACCGGATCAGGCATTAATACATTACAAATGGAAATTAATGCAATCCGGCAAGTCTACCATAAAAGGGACTGAACTGAAGACATCCTGATGCATACTGAACGGAATGCTTTCCATTCACAATGCATTGGGACACAACTGAAGCCCCTACGACGGAACTCAATACCGGAAAACTTTAACACTAGTGTGAAATTACCCTAACACCCATCCTGGATGTTTTACCTCTTAGATGCAACAGTCAGTAGCAACCACAGCAAGTAAGAAGTTTACTGAAGGAGGGGGCTCTCTCTCCTCCAATGGGCCCCCCATGAAGCGATCACAGGGTTCCTGATGGTTGCTGTTGCAGTACCCCAGAACAGGGTACTTGCAAACTGGTGCTGTTATGTAATGCTATTAATTATGTTAATGCCTTGTAATGTGCTTGCTTATTTCTGTATGGCTCAGTCAGGGTTAACCAATCCTGTCTCAGTCTCTGCAGAAAGTTAGAGGAGGGACTTGGGTCCACCCCTAGCTCAATCATGTGAGTTGTATGCAATAGCACACTGCAACCAGCACTCTGCCCTGCCTCTATGCTGGATGTTGAATGAGGCATTGGTGTACATTTTGGCCAAAGCGTAATAAGCCACTCACCACGTCAAGGTCGCCTCTATGGAGTGGTCCCTAACACTAGTTCCTACCTGTTTATAGGCCATGATAGCCACACAAAGTCCAGAGAGCGCAGGCACAGCATGCACGCCAGGCACACTCTGCTTTTAACCCCGTCCAGTGCCTTGACAGCTTTCATCGGATCCAGGGATGCAAGTACCAACATGCATGCTGAGCCCACTATATACTTCTCCAGGGCAGACTAACTGGTCAGGTGTGCATGACTGCATGGAGATCACCACGCCTCCTTTTTTTGTAGTATATATTGGAGGCGTGGTGATCTCCATGCAGTCATGCACACCTGACCAGTTAGTCTGCCCTGGAGAAGTATATAGTGGGCTCAGCATGCATGTTGGTACTTGCATCCCTGGATCCGATGAAAGCTGTCACGGCACCGGACGGGGTTAAAAGCAGAGTGTGCCTGGCGTGCATGCTGTACCTGCGCTCCCTGGACTTTGTGTGGCTATCATGGCTCATAAACAGGTAGGTACTAGTGTTAGGGACCACTCCATAGAGGCGACCTTGACGTGGTGAGTGGCTTATTACACTTTGGCCAAAATGTACACCAATGCCTCATTCAGCATCCAGCATAGAGGCAGGGCGGAGTGCTGGTTGCAGAGTGCTATTGCATTTGTATTTTGCGTTTGTATATGTATTTCGCCATAGCGATGTGCACCTGCATACAGGGTTGTGCTGACTGAATCACCCACATTTTTCCATGTGAGTTGTATGTTAGCTGAGGAAATGAGAGATGCTACATGTGCTCACTCCCAGAAAACTAGGCCTGATTTCCAGAGAATCATCATCTCTTAACAAAGAAGTCATTACTATCCAAAAGTACATTAGAAGTAGAAAGAGACAGAAAAGAACCGAGAAGGTCCAGAATCTGCATGATCAAGCATTGGAGTCAGTCAGTAAGGTATCTGCTGGTTTGGGCCTCTTTCACACGACCGTATGGCTTTTTAAGTGTTTTGCGGTCCGTTTTTCACGGATCCGTTGTTCCTTTTTTTTTATTTCTGTTGTATTTCCGTTCGGTTTTTACGTTCTGTTTTTCCATATGCATATACAGTATACAGTAATTACATAGAAAAAATTGGTCTGGACATAAAATTTTCAATAGATGGTTCCGCAAAAACATGCGGAAAGAGGCCTAAGGCTGAAAATGAATTTCTAACACACCATTCATTCTAGGATACACGGTCTGGCCCACCATATCTGAATCCTGCATCCCTCAGGTGGAAATTACAGTCACCATTGCAAGAGTATTATTGCCAGCCTTAGATTCTGCAAAGAGAGACTTTAGAAAGATAAGAGAGGAAGGATTACTACAACCCCCATTCTGGCTTACTGTATATTCATATATTGCTATCTAGGAAGATTTGCACTGTGATTTATTTGGAACTGTGTTTCAATTCTTTTGATTGTACTACAACTCCAACTCTGAACGTAGTGTTAGTTAAGAAAGACATTTATTTTCCTGCAACTGGCCTGGTTCCTGACTCCAGCAACATATGCCAGCCACTGCACCTACAATTCCTGACTTGCACCCACACCAAACTCACAGCACCAAGGGCACCCCAACTGCCATCAGACAGGAACCCCAACATCAGGGTGTGCCCCGACGGAAGAAAGAGTGAGCCCTCCTAAGGCTGAGTTCACACGGGCGTTGCGGGAAATGGTTTGGGTGCGTTGCGGGAACATGCAGGATTTTTCCGCGCGAGTGCAAAACATTGCAATGCGTTTTGCACGCGCGTGAGAAACATCGGCATGTTTGGTACCCAAACCCGAACTTCTTCACAGAAGTTCGGGCTTGGGATCGGTGTTGTGTAGGTTGTATTATTTTCCCTTATAACATGGTTATAAGAGAAAATAATAGCATTCTGAATACAGAATTCATAGTACAATAGTGCTGGAGGGGTTAAAAAAAATAAATACATTTTTGACTCACCTTAATCCACTTGCTCGCGCAGCCCGGCTTCTCTTCTGTGTTCATCTTAGCTGTGTGCAGGTAAAGGACCTGTGGTGACGTCACCATGGTGATGGATCATGTGACGGACCATGTGATGACCGGAGTGACGTCACCACAGGTCATTTTCCTGCACACAGCTAAAATGAAGACAGAAGAGATGCCAGGCTGCGCGAGCAAGTGGATTAAGGTGAGTTAAATTATTATTATTATTTTTTTTTAACCCCTCCAGCGCTATTGTACTATGCATTCTGTATTCAGAATGCTATTATTTTCCCTTATAACTATGTTATAAGGGAAAATAATAATGATCGGGTCCCCATCCCGATCGTCTCCTAGCAAACGTGCGTGAAAATCGCACCGCATCCGCACTTGCTTGCGATTTTCACGCAACCCCATTCACTTCTATGGGGCCTGTGTTGCGTGGAAAACGCACAATATAGAGCATGCTGCGATTTTCACGCAACGCATAAGTGATGCGTGAAAATCACAGCTCATGTGCACAGCCCCATAGAAATGAATGGGTTCTGATTTAGTGCAAGTGCAATGCGTTCACATCTTCGGAATACTCGCCCGTGTGAACTCAGCCTAACACTGCCCTGGTCCTAGGGAACATTATTGGGAGGACTGTCACTGTGAATAATCATTGCAGCCACTACCCCTTTCATCCTCTGCGAGGCGTCTTGCGGCACCGTGGCAGCCAGAGGCAGGGTCTGCTATGCTAAATATCAGTGTAAGGCCTCTTTCACACGACAGTATGGCTTTTTCAGTGTTTTGCGGTCCGTTTTAAACGGATCCGTTGTTCCGTTTTTTGTTTCCGTTGTGTTTCCGTTTCCATTCCGTTTGTCCGTTCCGTTTTTCCGTATGGCAAATACAGTATACAGTAATTTCATAGAAAAAATTGGGCTGGGCATAACATTTTCAATAGATGGATCCGCAAAAAACGGAACGGATACGGAAGACATACGGATGCACTTCCGTATGCATTCCGTTTTTTTGCGGACCCATAGACTTTAATGGAGCCACGGAACGTGATTTGCGGCCAAATATAGGACATGTTCTATGTTAAAACGGAACGGAAAAACGGAAATACGGAAACGGAATGCATACGGAGTACATTCCGTTTTTTTTGCGGAACCATTGAAATCAATGGTTCCGTATACGGACCGTATACGGACCGCAAAAAACGGCCCGCAAAACGGAAAAAAAAAACGGCCGTGTGAAAGAGGCCTAAAACTGACAAGTACAATATACTACAATAGACAACTACAGAATGATCCGCAAGTATGGAGACACCTGAATAAATTGACAAAAACAGTGGTTGGGAATGCCATCCTGTGTGTGGAATGTTGCTAAGGGAAATACAGTCAGGTCCATAAATATTGGGACATTGACACAATTCTAACATCTTTGGCTCTATACACCACCACAATGGATCTGAAATGAAACGAACAAGATGTGCTTTAACTGCAGACTGTCAGCTTTAATGTGAGGGTTTTACATCCAAATCAGGTCTACGGTGTAGGAATTACAACAGTTTGCATATGTGCCTCCCACTTGTTATGGGACCAAAAGTAATGGGACAGAATAATAATCATAAATCAAACTTTCACTTTTTAATACTTGGTTGCAAATCCTTTGCAGTCAATTACAGCCTGAAGTCTGGAACGGATAGACATCACCAGACGCTGGGTTTCATCCCTGGTGATGCTCTGCCAGGCCTCTACTGCAACTGTCTTCAGTTCCTGCTTGTTCTTGGGGCATTTTCCCTTCGGTTTTGTCTTCAGCAAGTGAAATGCATGCTCAATCGGATTCAGGTCAGGTGATTGACTCGGCCATTGCATAACATTCCACTTCTTTCCCTTAACCCCTTAGTGACCAAGACTGTTTGGGCCTTTATGACCAAGCGTTTTTCTTCCTTTTTTCATGGTCTCGTTCCAAGAGCTATAACTTTTTTACATTATAAATTTTACGGCGTCCATTTTTCGGTACAAATAACATAATATCTTTATTCTCTGGGTCAGTACAATTACAGTGATACTAAATACTTATTTTTTTTTTTTACGTTTTACTACTTTTTTTTGCAATAAAACTCCTTTTATTAACCAAAAAAATAATTTTGCATTGCCACTTCACAAGACCCATAACTTTTTTTATTTTTTTTTCTATGGAGTTGTGTGAGGGCTTGATTTTTGAGGGACGACTTGTATTTTTCATTGGTATCATTTTAGAGTAAATGCCGCTTTTTGATCGCTTGTTATTACGTTTTTTTCGCTGGAAACTAAGAATAAATTAGAAATTCTGTCTTTTTTTTTTATTAAATTTTTTACGGTGTTCACCATAGGGGATAATTTATGTAATATTTATGTAGTCCGGGTCGTTACGGACGCGGCAATACCAAACATATGGGGGATATTTCCTTTTTGCTATTTTTTTCATTGAAAAGCGTATTTTCAATGAAAAAAAAAGCATATTTTTTTTATTTTATGGAATTTTTTTTATTTAATAAATGTGTAAATTTTTTTAATTTTTTTTTACTACTTAATAGTCCCACAAGGGGACTATAATATACAGTATTTTGATTGCTTTTAAAATGTAATGCATTATCTCTATAATACATTACATTTCAATAGCAATGCTATTCAAACATAGACCAGCAGGCTGCACCAGAGAGGCACAGCCTGCTGGAGGTAACGGAAGACAGGCTCAGGGCCCTGATCGGAAGCAAGGTAAGGTTCCCAACACATCAGCACCCCTCAATCGCATGTTCGGGGTGCTGATGGGAGACAGAGGGAGTCCGCTTCCTCTGTCACCACTTTACATGCAGCGGGCGCCATTGCGCCCGGCATGTAAAGGGCTAAACAGCCCGGATCGGCACTCCTGCCGGTCCGGGCTGTTAGAGCAGGGCCCCGGCTCTCATGTGAGAGCCAGGTCCGCGCTCCCCGCTGCACGGGTGAGCCGTGCAGCGCTTAGACTGGGCCGCCGTAAAAACGCGGCGGCCCAGCCTAAGCCCCTTTAGTGACCGCCGTAAAAAGGTGTATGGGTGGTCATTAAGGGGTTAAAAAACTCTTTGGTGGCTTTTGCAGTATGCTTTGGGTCATTGTCCATCTGCACTGTGAAACGCTGTCCAATGAGTTCTGAAGCATTTGGCTGAATATGAGCAGATAATATTGCCCGAAACGCTTCAGTATTCATCCTGCTGCTTTTTTCAGCAGTCACATGATCAATAAATAGAAGAGAACCAGTTCCATTGGCAACCATACCTGCCCACGCCATGACACTACCACCACCATGCTTCACTGATCAGGTGGTATGCTTAGGATCATGAGCAGTTCCTTTCCTTCTCCATACTCTTCTCTTCCCATCACTCTGGTACAAGTTGATCTTGGTCTCATCTGTCCATAGGATGTGGTTTCAGAACTGTGAAGGCTTTTTTAGATGTCATTTGGCAAACTCTAATCTGGCCTTCCTGTTTTTGAGGCTCACCAATGGTTTACATCTTGTGGTGAACCCTCTGTATTCACTCTGGTGAAGTCTTTTCTTGATTGTTGACTTTGACACACATACACCTACCTCCTGGAGAGTGTTCTTGATCTGGCCAACTGTTGTGAAGGGTGTTTTCTTCACCAGGGAAAGAATTCTTCGCTCATCCACCACAGTTGTTTTCCGTGGTCTTCCGGGTCTTTTGGTGTTGCTGAGCTCACCGGTGCGTTCCTTCTTTTTAAGAATGTTCCAAACAGTTGTTTTGGCCACGCCTAATGTTTTTGCTATCTCTCTGATGGGTTTTGTTTTTTCAGCCTAATGATGGCTTGCTTCACTGATAGTGACAGCTCTTTGGATCTCATCAGATTCCAAATGCAAATAGCACACTTGAAATGAACTCTGGACCTTTTATCTGCTCGTTGTAATTGGGATAATAAGGGAATAACACACACCTGGCCATGGAACAGCTGAAAAGCCAATTGTGCTATTACTTTTGGTCCCTTAACAAGTGGGAGGCACATATGCAAACTGTTGTAATTCCTACACCGTTCACCTGATTTGGATGTAAATACCCTCACATTGAAGCTGACAGTCTGCAGTTAAAGCACATCTTGTTCGTTTCATTTCAAATCCATTGTGGTGGTGTATGGAGCCAAACATTTTAGAATTGTGTCGCTGTCCCAATATTTATGGACCTGGCTGTAGATAAAAATCTGTGAGGGTCGGTGTTCAACATATTGCCCATGTTGCAAGCCACCATCTTGCAACTAAGTCAATATTTTAAATCTACCTGCGGACAAACTGCTGGGAAATAATGTACGCATTAGAGGGGCCCTGGGGGAGGTGTCCCATTGCACAAGCAGCTTGCCCACAGGCCAGGAGGCCACCTCTGGTTCCTCCTATCACAAGAGCTCCGGTGGCACACACAATTGCTTCAGTCAGTCAGGAAGGGATGGGCAGCTGGACATCTAATGGACTATAGAGCATGAGAAACTCTGAGTATGTGGTGATGCAAATCTACTGGACTGACGCTGAAAGGAGGAGAAATCACATTGTTCCGGTACAGGTGAATGGACAACCAGCTGAAGGCTTCATGGACTCTGGAGACTTCATTACTCTGGTAGACCCCATGTGGTCACCTCAGACAAAATAATCCCAGGACAGAAGGCAAGGATTGTCTTGGCTGGAGGAGAGAGAAGTGAAGTGCCAGTTGCCCAGGTGACTCTGGACTGTGGGGAAGGACCCATTAACCACACGGTAGGTGTAATGGACAATCTACCTGCGGACATACTGCTGGGAAATAATGTTGGGGACTAGTGATGGACGAATATCAGGCGGGATGACTCGCGAAGGCGCGTTCGTGATCAAATGTGTGCAAACCGCGCATTCGCGTTGGGCCCTATTCACTTTAATGGCAGGCGAACCTGAAAAACCTTCAGGTCATATTTGAAGCCAGCAAACACTTACTAGAAGTACACAAATAGTCCTACATCATGGACAGTAAAATACCAGAGGGGGATCATTGGCAAAAGTTCCCACCAAAATATGTATTTTAATCAGGGGCCATTTTTATTCGTCTTAAAGGGAAACTCTCAAAAATGTGCTCTGCTGGAGCCTAGAAAAATGTTATTTCCTATCGGTTTGATGTATAGAAATGTGCAGCACCCCACGTTTTTATATCCTGCAGAGTCCATTAAAAAAATGCATACGTTAACATAATTTATTTTTCTACCATGGGACTGTATGGTGAAAGGACGCCACTACGGCATCAGTCTGAGGCATATGTTAACGGATACATTTTTGGTATGCATTAAACGGATGGCAAAAATGTGATGTGAACCCAGCCCTAGTGTCAGAATAAGCACCAGTACACAGCGGAGCAGCGTGGCGGAGAGGGGAGGCCGCCATGTACTGACAGAGAGCTACCTGGTCCTGGTGGTCATGGATGAGGACTGTTTCCCGATGATCATTTTCTACTGGGAAATACAGGGCACAATATAATACACTAGAATCTATATAATATAAAGATATTAGCCCTACCCCCGAATAATAATACAATTAGGTGGTAATTTATTATATAGAAATACGTCTATATTAGGCGTATTTCTGACAGATTGTGGCGCAAACGTACTTAGCACCGCAATCTGCATATTTTTCTAGCTCATGCAAGGTCTAAAAAAGGATGGCGTGGGCAGGGAAAGGGATACAGTTATGGCCATGCAGTTATTGTATACCACCGCCATAAATTGACCGGATAAAACCTCTGTACAGTGACCGGATAACACCGCCATACCGTGACCGGATAAAAGAGTATGAGAGGGCACAGTACAGGGAATGACTAGGGGCACTACACAGGGTGTGGTAAAAGGGCACAATGCAGGGTATAAGGGGGCACAGTACGGGGTGAGGGGCACAGTACCGGGTGGGGGGCACAGTCACATGACCCTGTGACATTAGAAGATCCTTATGGTGAATGCGGTTCATACGCCACCATAATGAGAGCATGCACAGGTTAACATACACAATAAAAGCCCACATAAGTGTTGGGAAAAATTGTCTGACCCTAACAAAGCCAGCTCAGCATCATGAAGTAATCCTAAAAAAGCAAACTGAGACAAAACAGGCTAAAATAATCAGTAATTTTATTAAATACATAAATATGTACATCAAAAGATGTGGTACGATTCACTCCTGAGGAATAGCATAACACAGATGTATATAAATGGAGTCTTGTAATACAATGCTAAATTGTCCCTGGAGGTGGAAGAGAAGATAAGTGATCAAGTGTGGCTGCCACCAGAAGTCGTCTCGTTGGTTTTAAATCCCAAGGTAACAATACAAAGAGGTAGTGCACCACAAAGGTAAGATACAGTCCTGATCAAAAGTTTAAGACCACTTGAAAAATGGCAAAAAATCATATTTAGCATGGCTGAATCTTAACAAGGTTCCAAGTAGAGCTTCAACATGCAACAAGAAGAAATGGGAGTGAGACAAAACATTGTTTGAGCATTCAATTTAATGAAAACAACAAATAAACTGAAACAGGCTGTTTTTCAGCTAATCAAACGTTTAGGACCACACCTCCAAAAAAAAACTAGACCCCCCAAAACAGAAATCCAACTTCCAAACATTAACTCAGTAATGAGTAGCTCCGCCGTTATTGTTTATCACTTCCAAAATTCGTTTCGGCATGCTTGATGCAAGTGTTTCCATGAGGTGAGTGGGAACATTTCTCCAAGTGGTGAAGACGGCCGCACGAAGGCCATCTACTGTCTGGAACTGTTGTCCATTTTTGTAAACTTCCCTTGCCATCCATCCCCAAAGGTTCTCAATTGGATTTAGATCAGGGCAACACGCAGGATGGGCCAAAAGAGTGATGTTATTCTCCTGGAGGAAGTCCCTTGTCCTGCGGGCATTGTGTACTGTATCGTTGTCCTGTTGAAAAACCCAGTCGTTACCACACAGACGAGGGCTCTCAGTCATGAGGAATGCTCTCTGCAACATCTGGACATAGCCAGCAGCCGTTTGACGCCCCTGCACTTCCTGAAGCTCCATTGTTCCATTGAAGGAAAAAGCACCCCAGACCATTATGGCGCCCCCTCCACTGTGGCGCGTAGAAAACATCTCAGGTGGGATCTGCTTGTCATGCCAGTAACGTTGGAAACCATCAGGACCACCAAAGTTAAATTTTTTCTCATCAGAGAATAAAACTTTCTTCCACCTTTGAATGTCCCATGTTTGGTGCTCTCTTGCAAAGTCCAAACGAGCAGTTCTGTGGCGTTCAAGGAGACGAGGTCTTTGAAGACGTTTTTTGCTTTTGAAGCCCTTCAGTGTCAGATGCCGTCTGATGGTTATGGGGCTGCAGTCAGCACCAGTAAAGGCCTTAATTTTGGTCGAGGATCATCCAGTGTCTTGACGGACAGCCAATTGGATCCTCCGGCTCAGTGCTGATTACATTTTTTTTGGGTCTTCCACTTGACTTTTTTGCTCCATAACCCTCAGGGTTAAGTAATTAAGAAATTCCAAATGACTGTCCCACCTCAGCAGCGATGGTGCCCTGTGAGAGACCCTGCTTATGCAGTTCAACAACCCGACCACGTTCAAAAAGGGAGTTTTTTTGCCTTTGCCATCACAACATGTGACTACCTGACAGGAAATGACAATGAATCCACATCTTTGCACAGATTTGGCCTTTTAAAGGCATGCGGTTCTAAAATTTGGATCAGCTGAAAAACAGCCTGTTTCCGTTTAATCGTTATTTTCAATTAATTGAATGCTCAAAAAATGTTTTGTCTCACTCTCATTTCTTCTTGTTGCATGTTGAAGCTCTACTTGGAACCTTGTTAAGATCCAATAATGTAAAATATGATTTTTTGCCAAACTTTTGATCAGGACTGTATATGTTAAACCCTGAAATAAGGGAAAATGTCAAAAAGTATATGCAACTATCTAAATTGTATATAAGTATAAAAAACAGCGACAAACAATAAACTGGCAGTCACAGTGAATCACTATCAATGTGTGCTCCCAAACCTCCTAACATAGATAAAGTGCAGAGTGCAAAAAGCAGGGAACAATGCCCTCATATTACTAACAATTGAATCCCATAAACCTACCCGTGAAGTTAGGGGGAGATGATTCCTCAGGAGAGCCGTACACTCCAACGCACGTTTCGGCATCTGCCTTCTTCCGGGGGTGCTGCTCTCGCTGAGAAAGTGTTACCTTTTAAAGTCCCCAGCTCACCTGACATAAATCAAATGTGAAAAAGACCTGTGTGCAAACACACCTCCTGTGTGGGATGTCACCAACCAACGTGTGAGGTGGTGAGTGACAAGCCCGATGGCCAGTCAGGCGCCGCGCACAAAAACACCTCCCACTGAATGACGAGCACGTCGGTCACGTGATGGCCAGTGACATGACCGACCACGTCATGGTCAGGTGACGTCTGCCACAGGTCCTGCAGGAAAATAACTGGTGCAAATACCAATGCACCATAATAGATACGATGGATGTATGCGGGGGTCACAATAGATGGACTTACAAGCACAATAATTATATAGTTAATGTGAATATATACATGTGTAAAATGATAAATAGAAAGAACAAATAAATAGAAAAAATGGGTGACAAATTAATAGTGACTAGTGATGGAGCAGTGGTTAAAACACATACATGTGTATGGGGAAAAAAATAAACATTTTTTTAAATAAAATCATATAGTGAATATGTCAAATATTGTTTGAACAAGTGTTTCATTTCAAAATACAATATGTGATTATAATAATACATAAACAGTGCCACAAAAAAAAAAGGGGGCATATATGTCCATTCTTGAAAGCATCCGGATTACATCCAATGTAGTATCATAGGAAATGTCATATGGAAACAGGAAAAGCTGGAGAATCTACAAAAAATATAAGTGTAAGTTTATAAAGGAAACCCCTTAAGGACACAGCCTTATTTCACCTTAAGGACCAGGCCATTTTTTGCAAATCTGACCAGTATCACTTTAAGTGGTGATAACTTTAAAACGCTTTAACTTATCCAGGCCATTCTGAGATAGTTTTTTTGTCACATATTGTACTTCATGACAGTGGTAAAATGAAGTAAAAAAAAAATTCATTTTTATTTATAAAAAAATACCAAATTAAAAAAAAAAATTTAAATAATTGCAAATTTTCAGGTTTCAATTTCTCTACTTCTATAATACATAGTAATATCTCCAAAAATAGTTATTACTTTACATTCCACATATGTCTACTTCATGTTTGGATCATTTTGAGAATTACATTTTAGTTTTTGGGGACATTACAAGGCTTAGAAGTTTAGAAGGAAATCTTGAAATTTTTCAGAAATTTAAAAAAACCCAATTTTTAGGGACCAGTTCAGGTCTGAAGTCACTTTGTGAGGCTTACATAATAGAAACCACCCAAAAATGACCCCATTATAGAAACTACACCCCTCAAGGTTTTCAAAACTGATTTGACAAATGTCGTTAACCCTTTAGGTGTTCCACAAGAGTTATTGGCAAATGGAGATAAAATTTCAGAATTGAGATTTTTGGGCAAATTTTCAATTTTAATCCATTTTTTCCAGTAACAAAAAAAGGGTTAACAGCCAAACAAAATGCTATATTTATTGCGCCGATTCTGTAATTTGTAGAAACACCCCATATCTGGTCGTAAACTACTGTACGGGCACACAGTAGGGCGTAGAGCGAAAGGTGTGCCGTATGGTTTTTGGAAGGCAGATTTTGCAGGACTTGTTTATTTACCCCATGTCCCATTTGAAGCCCCCCTGATGCACCCCTAGAGTAGAAACTCCATAAAAGTGACCCCATCTAAGAAACTACACCCCTCAAGGTATTCAAAACTGATTTTACAAACTTTGTTAACCCTTTAGGTGTTGCACAAGAGTTATTGGCAAATGGGGATGAAATTTGAGAATTTCAATTTTTTGGCAAATTTTCCATTTTAATCCATTTTTTCCAGTAACAAAGCAAGGGGTAACAGCCAAACAAAACTCTATATTTATTGCCACGATTCTGTAGTTTGCAGAAACACCCCATATGTGGCCGTAAACTACTGTACAGGCACACAGTAGGGCGTAGAGGGAAAGGTGCGCCGTGTGGTTTTTGGAAGGCAGATTTTGCTGGACTGGTTTATTTACACCATGTACCATTTGAAGCCCCCCTGATGCACCCCTAGAGTAGAAACTCCATAAAAGTGACCCCATTTTGGAAACTACGGGATAAGGTGGCAGTTTTGTTGGTACTATTTTTAGGGTACATATGATTTTTGGTTTATCTATATTACATTTTTGTGAGGCAAGGTTACCAGAAATAGAAATTCTGAAATTTCATCTCCATTTGCCAATAACTCTTGTGGAATGCCTAAAGGGTTAACAACGTTTGTAAAATCAGTTTTGAATACCTTGAGGGGTGTAGTTTCTTATATGGGGTCACTTTTATGGAGTTTTTACTCTAGGGGTGCATCAGGGGGGCTTCAAATGGAACATGGTGCCCAAAAAAAAGGCCCTAAAAATCTGCCTTCCAGAAACCATACGGCGTTCCTTTCCTTCTGTGCCGTGCCGTTTGGTCATACAGCAATTTATGACCACATATGGGGTGTTTTTGTAAACTGCAGAATGAGGGTAATAAATATTAAGTTTTGTTTGGCTGTTAACCCTTACTTTGTTATTGGAAAAAAACGGATTAAAATTGAAAATTTGCCCAAAAATTTCTTTTTCGGTACAGCTTTTCTTTTTTTTACCGTGTTAATCTGAGGGGTTAGGGGGGGGGGTTATTTTTATAGAAAAGATTCTTACGGACGCGGCAATGCCTAATATGTCTACTTTTTTTAATTTATTTATGTTTTACACTATATTATCTTTTTATAAACAAAAAAATAAACATTTTAGTATCTCCATAGCCTAAGAGTATTTTTTTGTTTTTAGCCGATTATCTTAGGTAGGGGCTCCTTTTTTGTGGGATGAGAGGGCGGTTTTATTGGCACTATTTTGGGGGGCATATGACTTTTTGATCGCTTGCTATTGCAATTTTTGTGATGTATGGTGACAAAAGAATAAATTTTTTTGCACCTTTTTTTTTTACCGTGTTATTCTGAGGGGTTAGGTCAAGGAGTATTTTTATATAGGAGATTATTACGGACGTGGCGATACCTAATATTTCTACTTTTTTATTTATTTTAGTTTTACTAAATAATATTTTAGAAAAAAAAAATTTTGTTTTAGTTTCTCAAGTCTGAGAACAAGTTTTTTATCCGATTGTCAGTGGCTAAATTGGGATATAAATTTAGTACTCTATGGAAGTGTGGTACTCCCTGAAGCAACCGTCAATGCAGAGGCCCGGATGATCAGGGCATGTGTCACACTGAGTAGTGGTGTCCTTCCGTATCCCCCTCCTGTGACACACTCTGCACTTTTTTTGGGTCCGTCCCTTCTTTCCAGTATAGGGGACCACACCTGGAAAGTGTTGGCCTGTTGGCCAGGGATAATCCGGGCGCCTCCAGTTCCTGAGGTACTCCGGCCTGCTCTTTCTCGGTCAGAAAAGATCAGGGCCTTGAGGACTGCTTCATAGAACTGAAGAAATTTCCCTGTGTTGCCAGCGCTCTGGGACAGCACAAAAGAGTTGTACAAGGCAACCTGTACCAAGTAGACCGCAACTTTTTTGTACAATGCCCGGGTTTTGCGCATGGCATTATATGGCTTGAGGACTTGATCAGAGAGATCAACTCCTCCCATATACCAATTGTAGTCGACGATACAATCGGGCTTGAGGACCGTTGCCGCGGTACCTCACACAGGGACAGGGGTGATGCTGTTACCGGGAATTGTGGACAGTACAAGGACATCCCTCTTGTCCTTATATCTGACCAGCAACAGGTTTGTACTGGTAAGGGCATAGGTCGCACCCCTGGGGATAGGTACCTGGAGGGGGTGGGTAGGGAGGCCGCGTTAACTTTTCCGCACGGTCCCACAAGCGGACGTGGATCTGGCGGCGAGGGACTGGAACAAGGGGATACTAGTATAAAAGTTATCGACGTACAGGTGGTAACCCTTATCGAGCAGTGGGTGCAAAAGGTCCCACACAAGTTTCCCGCTAACACCCAGAGTGGGGGGACATTTTGGGGGTTCAATACGGGAATCTCGCCCCGTGTACACACAAAACTGAGGTACTCTCACAAAGTTTGAACAGCTTCACGCTATACCTCTCCCGCTTAGAGGGAACATACTGGCAGAAAAGGAGTCTCCCCTTGAAAGCAATGAGAGACTCATCAACCGCAACCTTCCTTCCAGGTACATAGGCCTGTACAAATTTGGCCCCAAAGTGATCGATGACCGGCCTGATTTTGTACAGGCAGTCATAGGCAGGATCACCTCGGGAGGGGGGACATGCTGCATTATCTGCATAATGCAGGCATTTCCGGATGGCTTCAAACCGGGTACGTGTCATGGCCGTACTGTAAAGTGGGGTCTGGTAGAGGACTCCAGTAATGCCTGACACTAGGTTTCTTGACTAGGCCCATGTGCAGCACGAGGCCGCAAAACGTTCTCATCTCGGCTGCACTGACCGGAGTCCAGCCACCAGGCCTAGCCAAAAAGGAGCCCAGGTATTGAGCAATAAACTGTTGGGCGTACAGGTTTGTTTGCTCCACCATTAGATATACAAAGTGGTCACTGAAAAAAAGACTAAAGTAGTCGTATTCAGCAAAGCCCACTGTGGAAATCTGGATTCCTGGTTGGCATTCAAAATCCGGAATCACAGGCTCAAAACGCTCTGGGGTACACCAGACAAGTTCACCGGCAGGGGGCTCCAGTGGATTTAACTGGTGGGCCGGAAAACTAGTACGAGCCCCAGAGCTGCTCGTACTAGGGTGGGCCACAGGGTCCCTAGCATGGCGATACCCCTGCTCAGCCTGGCGGCGTCTGCGACACCTTGGGGGCTCATCATCAATGCTAGAGATGAGGAGGACGCGGATGACAAGAGGAAAGTGCGGTCATCCTCGTCCTCACTGGGACTCTCGGAGTCAGAGGCAAGCTGGGCGTATGCCTCCTCGGCCGAGAACATCCGGCGGGCCATAGGGGAGTGTGTGTGTGTGTGTGTGCGTGCGTGCAAATCTTTATTCAGTGTGCGTGTGTGTGGGGGCACGGGTGTTCGTGAACTTAGCCTAAACCTAACAGACAAAAAAAGAAAAAGACTAACTAAAAAAAGGGCAAAAATCTTTAAAAAAGATTTTTTTATAAAATTCGAAATCGCTGATCAACAGTCCGAAGTTGATCAGCGGTGGGGTGTGCGATGCGCTAAAAGTGGCCGGATGCTAAGAGTGCCGGCCACAGTCAGCGTACGCACACCAAAATAAAAATGCTTGCGCCCCAAAAAAGTTGTGAGGGGGGGCAGGGGGGCAAGCTGCAGCAGCCCTGGGGGGTCTAGTGTCACACAGCTGTGCTGTGGACCCCAGACACCCGATTTAGGGTGATGCAATCAGAAACTTTTTTTTTTTCTTCCCCTAACTTTCCCTGAATATCCCTGCCTAACCTAACCTTTCCCTAAATACCTGGTGGTGCTGGGGGTGCTGGGGCACAGATGAGGGTGCTGGATGATGCTATGGATCTCTCAACAGATGGGGGTACTGGCTGGAGAAACGTGCAGTGCTCCTCTCTCCTCGGGCTCCCGGACTAAAAAGGAGGAGAGGAGTGCTGATGCAATTTGAAATTCCCACCACTGCAGCCGACTAATGAGAGCGATCCTGAGAGATGATGTCACCATCACTTCTCAGGATCTAAGGATAGTGATTGGTGGTGTATTATCACACCACCGATCACCATCCTGTTCCAGGCTATCGGGTTCCCAGTGACCCTAATAACCCGGAAACGCAGCAAACCGCAGGTCTAAATTGACCTGCAGTTTGCTGCGATCGCCGACACGGGGGGGTCACAGGCGTATTGACCCACGGTGCCTGCTGATTGATTTCAGCAGGCACCAGGTTCCGATCACCGCCCGCCGCGCGGCGGTGATCGGAAATACACAGTACAGGTACGCCCTGTGTCCTTAAGTACCAGGACATTAGGGCGTACCTGTACGCCCTGTGTCCTTAAGAGGTTAAACAAGGACAAAAAGTAAAATCACATAGCACAAATTAAAAAAGGTTGATTAAATAAATAAACATGAATCAGAAATTCATAGTACTAGGAGAAAAGGAGCAAAACTCAGAACATCATTGAGTCCCCTAGGTTGTATAGTATCCAGGGTCGATATCCAACGAGTTTCATGTTGTGATAGGGCCTTCATTACATTTCCTCCCCGTAAACCCAAATCAACATGATCAATGCGTACTTTCAAGAGACGTGGATCACACCCGTGATGTTGCTTAAAATGCCTAGGAATGGGTTTCAGGCTTGCCATATCTTCCTCGTCCTTGGCCTTCAAAATGTCCCGAACGTGTTCCCTGACCCTTATTTTAAATTCACGGGTTGTGAGACCAATATAGATTTTGGGGCATGGGTATGTCGCATAGTACACCAAAGCTTTTGTGTTGCATGAAATACTATGTTTGATACAGTATGTTTTTGCTTGGGCAGAATCTGTGAAATCGATAGCTCTCTCTATATTAGGGTATGCTATGCATTTTCCACACAGTCGGCATCCCAATTTCGGTCCGTTGGATCCAAAAATTAACATAGAAACAGGAGTTTTGCTCCTTTTCTCCGAGTACTATGAATTTGCGGTTTATGTTTATTTATTTAAACAACCTTTGACATATTCACTATAGGAATATATTATTATTATTATTTTTTTCCATACACTATCTTCTCATGTACAGTCGTGGCCAAAAGTTTTGAGAATTACATAAATATTCGAAATTGGAAAAGTTGCTGCTTAAGTTTTTATAATAGCAATTTGCATGTACTCCAGAATGTTATGAAGAGTGATCAGATGAATTGCATAGTCCTTCTTTGCCATGAAAATTAACTTAATCCCAAAAAAACCTTTCCACTGCATTTCATTGCTGTCATTAAAGGACCTGCTGAAATCATTTCAGTAATCGTCTTGTTAACTCAGGTGAGAATGTTGACAAGCACAAGGCTGGAGATCATTATGTCAGGCTGATTGGGTTAAAATGGCAGACTTGACATGTTAAAAGGAGGGTGATGCTTGAAATCATTGTTCTTCCATTGTTAACCATGGTGACCTGCAAAGAAACACGTGCAGGAATTAAAAATGGCTTCACAGGCAAGGATATTGTGGCTACTAAGATTGCACCTCAATCAACAATTTATAGGATCATCAAGAACTTCAAGGAAAGAGGTTCAATTCTTGTTAAGAAGGCTTCAGGGCGTCCAAGAAAGTCCAGCAAGCGCCAGGATCGTCTCCTAAAGAGGATTCAGCTGCGGGATCGGAGTGCCACCAGTGCAGAGCTTGCTCAGGAATGGCAGCAGGCAGGTGTGAGCGCATCTGCAAGCACAGTGAGGCGAAGGCTTTTGGAAGATGGCCTGGTGTCATGAAGGGCAGCAAAGAAGCCACTTCTCTCCAAAAAAAACATCAGGGACAGATTGATCTTCAGCAGAAAGTATGGTGAATGGACTGCTGAGGACTGGGTCAAAGTCATATTCTCCGATGAAGTCTCTTTCCGATTGTTTGGGGCATCTGGAAAAAGGCTTGTCCGGAGAAGAAAAGGTGAGCGTTACCATCAGTCCTGTGTCATGCCAACAGTAAAGCATCCTGAGACCATTCATGTGTGGGGTTGCTTCTCATCCAAGGGAGTGGGCTCACTCACAATTTTGCCCAAAAACACAGCCATGAATAAAGAATGGTACCAAAACACCCTCCAACAGCAACTTCTTCCAACAATCCAACAACAGTTTGGTGAAGAACAATGCATTTTCCAGCACGATGGAGCATCGTGCCATAAGGCAAAAGTGATAACTTAACTAAGTGGCTCGGGGACCAAAACGTTGACATTTTGGGTCCATGGCCTGGAAACTCCCCAGATCTTAATCCCATTGAGAACTTGTGGTCAATCCTCAAGAGTTGGGTGGACAAACAAAAACCCACTAATTCTGACAAACTCCAAGAAGTGATTATGAAAGAATGGGTTGCTATCAGTCAGGAATTGGCCCAGAAGTTGATTGAGAACATGCCCAGTCGAATTGCAGAGGTCCTGAAAAAGAAGGGCCAACACTGCAAATACTGACTCTTTGCATAAATGTCATGTAATTGTCGACAAATGCCTTTGAAACGTATGAAGTGCATGTAATTATATTTCAGTACATCACAGAAACAACTGAAACAAAGATCTAAAAGCAGTTTAGCAGCAAACTTTGTGAAAACTAATATTTGTGTCATTCTCAAAACTTTTGGCTACGACTGTACATTTATGTGCTTTAACCACTGCTCCATCACTAGTCACTATTAATTCGTCACCCATTTTATCTATTTATTTGTTCTTTCTATTTATCATTTTACACATGTATATATTCACATTAACTATATAATTATTGTGCTTGTAAGTCCATCTATTGTGACCCCCGCATACATCCATCGTATCTATTATGGTGCATTGGTATTTGCACCAGTTATTTTCCTGCAGGAACTGTGGCAGACGTCACCTGACCATGTAGCGGTCGGTCATGTCACTGGCCATCACGTGACCGACGTGCTCGTCATTCAGTGGGAGGTGTTTTTGTGCGCGGCGCCTGACTGGCCACCGGGCTTGTCGTTCACCACCTCACACGTTGGTTGGTGACATCCCCCACAGATAGTTGCATATACTTTTTGACATTTTCCCTTATTTCAGGGTTTAACATATATCTTACCTTTGTGGTGCACTACCTCTTTGTATTGTTACCTTGGGATTTAAAACCAACGAGACGACTTTTGGTGTTATTTTATGGCAGCCCCACTTGATCACTTATCTTCCCTTCCAACTCCAGGGACGTTTTAGCATTGAATTACAAGCCTCCAATTATATACATCTGTGTTATGCTATTCCTCAGGAGTGATTCGTACCACATCTTTTGATGTACTTTTGTGTCTTTTGTCCTATTTATGTATTTAATAAAATGACTGATTATTTTAGCCTGTTTAGTCTCAGTTCACCATAATGAGAGGCAGAGGAGTTAGACAAGGGTGTGATTATGTGGCTAGAGATAAAAAATTTAACTGTCGGCCAGTACAGGCCCCAAAAATTTGCCAATAGGCATTCACCTGACAGAACAGAACATTGGATTCTGTGGCTGGAGGTACATTAGGCATTCACAGGATAAAAATGTAACTGTCGGCCAGTACAGGCCCCAAAAATTAGGCAATAGGCATTTACCCGACAGCAAAGAACTTTGGATTCTGTGGCTGGAGGTACATTAAGCGGTCATAGGATACAAATTTAACTGTCGGCTAGTACAGGCCTCAAAAATTAGGCAATAGGCATTCACCTGACAGCAAAGAACTTTGGGTTCTGTGGCTGGAGGTACATTAGGCGGTCACAGGATAAATATGTAACTGTCGGCCAGTACAGGCCCCAAAAATTTGGCATTCACCTGACATAAAAGGCCTTTTATGCCACTGTATAAACATAAGGCAAGGACCATTCTTTGTTCTGAGTGGTGGAGGATTTGTGTGGGCTGGCATGAGGAAATTCAATTACACGTGGTCATCACAGGTGTTGAATTACTCCGAGATCCATGCCTCATTTATTTTTAGAAATGTGAGGTTGTCCACACTGTTGTGAGCTAGGCAAGTGCGCTTATCGGTCATGATATCCCCTGCTGAGCTGAACTTCCTTTCGGACAGGACACTCGATGAGGGGCAAGCCAAGAGTTCCATGGAAAATTGTGCCAGCTCTGGCCACAGGTCAAGCCTGCACACCCAGTAGTCAAGGAGTTCCTCGCTTCTCAGGGCGTCCACATAGGCCGTTAACCCGATGTAGTCGGACACCTGTCGGTCTAGGCGTTCCTTGAGGCTGGATCTAGAGGTCGGCTGTCGATGGGTTGGCTTCAAGAATGATCTCATATCCTAAGTGACCAACACATCTTCAAACCGCCCTCTTTTTGCAGGCGCGGTAGGATTGGTACCCGCACTTGTTTCTCTGTGGGTGAAAATTCCTCTGCCAGTGCCCGCAACAGCAGAATGCAGCATCTCTTGCAGCAAGGCCTGGAAATGCTGCATTCTGACATCCCTCTGTGATGCTGGTAACATGTCCGCCATTTTGTGTTTGTACCGGGGGGGTCTACGTTGCCACCCAGTACAGGTCCTTGACCTTTGTGCTTTTTATACGGGGGTCCCTCTTTAAAGGATCACTGTCATATTTTTTATTGCTAAAGTGTAGGGCAAGTTATAGGTAACAATTTTGCAATAGACTTTATTTTGCCAAAACGTTTATTTTTGGTAGAAAACTGGGGCTGAAATGACCCTTAGCAGCACTCTTCAAAAGAGCGTTGCTAAGGGCCTTCCGTCTCCAATTAGAAAAGACGGGCTGTGCAGCCAGACGCTGTGCTTCTGCCTCCCGTGCTTCCCTGGGAGACAGAAGGCTGGGCACAGGAGTCTTAGGAGTTAAAATTACATTTATATTCCTCCTTTCTATGCAATTTAATGCTCCGTTACATTCACTGACCTGCGATCCCTGTGATAATAATTCATGAATCAGGCGCCAGAAGTGGAAGCACTGTGCGCAGTGAGCCGGTGGCTGATTCATGAATTATTATCAATATAAATGCAATTTTAACTCCTAAGACTCCTGTGCCCAGCCTTCTGTCTCCCAGGGAAGCACGGGAGGCAGAAGCATAGCGTCTGGCTGCACAGCCTGTCTTTTCTAATCGGAGAACGGTGGCCCTTAGCAACGCTCTTTTGAAGAGTGCTGCTAAGGGCCATTTCAGCCCCAGTTTTCTACCAAAAATAAACGTTTTGTCTAAATAAAGTCTATTGCAAAATTGTTACCTATCACTTGCCCTGCACTTTAGCAAAAAAAAAAAGACAGTTATCCTTTAAACACTGGAGCATGAAGGCCCCCATTTTCACTAAATTGGAAGCGGTGGAGCGCCCTAGCTTCTGCTCATCGCCCAGGAGAATGTCGTCCTCGGTCTCCTCCCCCCAGCCATGGACAACACCAGGGATCCCCGAAAAGTTTAAAGTCTGCTCTTCTTGCTCCTCCTCCCCCCAGCCACCATCCTCCTCTGACTCCTCTTCAGACTCCTGCTGACTTGTCTCATATGGAGTATGCCCCCCTGTGAATTCATTCAGCATTGCGACTTCCTCATCTTCCAGCTCCTGCTCCTAGATGGCTTGATCAATGAAACGAAGCAATGCACGCTCCAGAAAGAAGGCGTAAGGTATGATGTCACTGATGGCGCCCTGGCTGTGAATGACCAGTTTGGTGATCTCCTCAAATTGCCGCAGAAGTCTGCATGCGTCGCTCATGAGCAGCCACTGGCGCAGTGAAAAGAAACCAAGCTCCCAGAACCTGTCCTGCAGAGTTCGTACAGGTAGTCGTTAACAGCACGTTTCTGCTGGAGCAGCCTATCAAGCATATACAAGGTGGTGTTGCAGAGCGTCGGGCAGTCACAAATCAGACATCTGACGGGCCAGTGGTGTCGCACGCTGAACGTCAGCAAGGTGAGCCATGGCCATGTAATAGCTTCTAAAATGGGCAGAGATTTTCCTGGCCTGCCGCAAGACGTCCTGGACCCCGGGGTATTTGGCAACGAATCGCTGCATGACTAAGTTCAGAACGTGTGCCATCCACTGCACGTGTGTCATTTTGCCCTGTTTCAGCGCGCTCAGCAGATTGGCACCGTTGTTGCACACCACTTTACCAACTGTCAAATTGAGCGGGGTTAGCCACTGATCGGCCTGTGACTGCAGAGCCGAAAGCAGTACAGAACCTGTGTGGCTCTTGGCTTCCAGGCACAACAGCCGCACCACAGCATGGCAATGTCTCACCTGGCACGTCAAATAGGTTCTGGGGAGCTTGGGGGGGGTGCAGCGGAAGAGGCGGTAGCGGTGGAAAAGGAGGAGGAGACGGAGGATGGAGTAGGAGGAGGAGAATAAGAGGCCGGCCTGCATGCAATCCGTGGCGGTAACACCAAATTCACACAGGTGCCACGGGTTACATGCTTGATGGCTGTCGGTTTACCCAGTGGACAGTAAAAGTTATGTACCTTCCCTGCCCATGTTTGCTATACGACGTGTCTGTGGTCAGTTGTATCTTGGGACTGAAACTGTGTGCCAGAGATATATTAACTTGCCGCTAAACATGGCCATATAGTTCAGGGATGCCCTTCTGGGAGAAATATTTCCTTCGTGGACCTTCCATTGCAATGTGACAATGGCTACAAATTTTCTAAAGGCCTCCGAGTCCACCAATTTATATGGCAGTAGTTGGCGGGCTAGCAGTTCCAACAAGCCAGCGGTCAGCCATTGGGCACACACCACAAAGGCCGTGACACTGCCCCCGCATGATGAAACAGCAACACGTTGCCACAGGCAACAGTAAGCGTGGCAAAAGTGTCACAGCACACAACAAAGGCTGTGACAGGTGCCTTCTTAAGGCGGTCATCCCTAGGTGAGTGTTGGGCTTACTGCGACTTATGCGTTGACAGCACGGGCTGCAGATGGCAACACTATTGTCAACAGCTGACACGTTAAAAAAAGCCCACACTGCGGAGCCTTGTGCCGGCAGCCAGGGAGCACAAGATGTGACCGTGCATGGTGGATGGCTCGCTCCAGATACATTTGCAGTCTGCTTTTTGCCTCCTGTGCACTGTGAGTTCTGCCTGCTTCTCCTCTCGGAGTAGGCAGTAACAGCGGGGACCACCCTCCTTGGGCTGCTCTCTGGGTACTGTTGTCAGACCGCTGGGTGGCAGTCGTTGCTACTGTACCTCCTCTTTCTCATCCTTTGCCAAGAATGGCTGCGCATCAGTAAGGTCTGGGAATGGATGGGAAAATAATTCCTCTGACTCGAGTGGAGGGGCTATGGTAAAGAGTGAGGAGGGTGCAGATACAGAAGATGAGGAGGGTGCAGAAGCGGAAGGCTGAGTGAGCCCCTCAGCCAATTCTGGTGCGTCCTTTGACATAATCACACGCACCTTCTCCATCTTCTCACTTAGGATCCGGCCTGGTGCACCTGCCCGACCCCTACCACCCCTACAGAATGGCCTGCCTCTTTCTCTGCCTGCCATTTTCAAAATGACCATGTGCTAAAGTCCCTAGAGAAAAGCAGTATTTGTAGAAGCTGATATATGGAAGGCCTCAATTAGTTGTTAGTTGAAGCTGGTATATCACCCTCAAGCAGTAATTTTGTGGACACAGGTATATGGAAAACCTCTATCACTATTTTGTGGAAGGTAATATATGGCAGGCCTCAATCAGATGTTAGTTGAAGCAGGTATATCAAAACTCACAATCTGTATTTTGTGGACGCAGGTATATGGAAAATCTCAATCACTATTTTCTGGAAGCTGATAGATCGCAGCCCTCAATCAGTATTTTCTGGAATCATACAAATGCACTATAATGTACTTTCTATGTTAGAAAGTATATTATAAGTACAGGGTGGGCCATTTATATGAATACACCTTAATAAAATGGGAATGGTTGGTGATATTAACTTCCTGTTTGTGGCACATTAGTATATGTGAGGGGGGAAACTTTTGAAGATGGGTGGTGACCATGGCGGCCATTTTGAAGTTGGCCATTTTGAATCCAACTTTTGTTTTTTCAATAGGAAGAGGGTCATGTGACACATACAACTTATTGGGAATTTCACAAGAAAAACAATGGTGTGCTTGGTTTTAACGTAACTTTATTCTTTCATGAGTTATTTACAAGTTTCTGACCACTTATAAAATGTGTTCAATGTGCTGCCCATTGTGTTGGATTGTCAATGCAACCCTCTTCTCCCACTCTTCACACACTGATAGCAACACCGCAGGAGAAATGCTAGCACAGGCTTCCAGTATCCGTAGTTTCAGGTGCTGCACATCTCGTATCTTCACAGCATAGACAATTGCCTTCAGATGACCCCAAGGATAAAAGTCTAATTGGGTCAGATCGGGAGACCTTGGGGGCCATTCAACTGGCCCACGACGACCAATCCACTTTCCAGAAAACTGTTCATCTAGCTGGCACATTCCCTGAGTTTTTCCAGCAAGATGGTGCACCACCACATTATGGGTGTCAGGTCCGAGCATTCCTAGATGAACAGTTTCCTGGAAAGTGGATTGGTCGTCGTGGGCCAGTTGAATGGCCCCCAAGGTCTCCCGATCTGACCCCCTTCTCCAACTTCCCGTGACAGCGAAGTTGGAGAAGAGTCAGTGAAGGCAACTAAAGTAATGACTGGAATGAGAGAACTACAGCACCCTGAAAGATTATCAAAAGTAGGATTATGCACTTTACAAAATATATACGACTGAGGGGGGGGGTGTCAAATTACCATGCATATAAATCAGGGGTCATTACAGAGATCTCTCCTATCAATCTACACCCAGGACTGAGACCATGACAAGAGGACATCCCCTGAATCTGAAAGAAAGAAGGTTTGTACACAAACATAGAAGAGGAGTCTTTACGACAATGGCCGTGGGATTACGGAAATCTCTGCCTGAAGAGGTGGTGATGGTCAGTTCACCAAAAATCAAGAGGAACCTGGATGTATTTCTGAAGAGTAACAATAGTACAGGCCATAGTTACTAAAGAGAGGTCGTTGATCCAGAGGACTGTAACTACTACACTATATAGCTGCAACTTCCGATAACGGTGACCAACTACCACCCCTTGATCTATACCTTTGTATTGTATCCCTAACGCATTCCCCTATATGGCCCAGAAACAACCCACCTGGGAGATTACCACCAACTTCGTGAAAATGACCGGGATCAACATATGTAAGAACACATGAGCTCCAAAGCTAGGGAATAGGCCAGGGGAACTATCCAGCGTGGGTCCCCAGCATCACCGCGCCCCTGGAACAACTCTATACCAACCACCTCCGGAAGAAGTTATGACCACCTGGATTCCTGGATCCCGTTCCAAAAGAGTTCCACCTCTCGACAACCAAAAAGCGCCCCCCGGACCTGTGGTCCTCTCTCCGAACCCACAGAAGATATCCGAAAGGTCAACCATCAAACCGCTGAACGCCACGAACCTGAAAGAAAAAACAATTAGGCCGAGCAGCCACACACATAGAGGACCATATAACTAGCCACAGAATACCTATATTTCATCCAAATGTCATTATTTTATTTATTTTTTTACTTATTTATTTTATTTATTTAACAATTTAATTTTATTTATTTATTTTTATTATATATATATCAAGGTAAAATGTAAAACCACCGAGGGAAAACCACGCTGCGGGAAAAAGAATTGAAACCCCACCATAGGTAAGTCACAACCGAATACCCAACTAACCGCCGGATCAAAACCCTTAAATTTACTGGATCGTCATGTATAGACGGCCCCAATCCCAAGAGTACTATTACCCCATACAAAACCTGGGATAATACCCCCACAACGCAGTGCGGCCTAGAATGAAGAGACAAACACCTCGGATGAAATATCAATCAGCCAGAACAGAAGGCTGAAGGAGACGAAACATGACTTTCCAAAGTAAATACTCCCTAACTACGGAAGTATCGCCTACCGTACAATGGAACGATGCATGCAAAATGATATTTGGAGGGTCAGCATGCCGGCCTCTGAAGGCCCCTCAAGAGGACCAGTCAGTGTGTCTGACCCGCTTCAAAACCTAGATCAGAACGGGGATTGAAAGACTGCAGTTTAAAGTGAAATTCCATAATTGTGTTCGTATCTTTTGAAGGCTCTACCCTGAGCGCCGTATACGAACGGACCTGGTTATCCGCTTCCGGCTTAACTTCCTCTTATACCTGCGACTACGGATCCTGCAATATCCACCCAACTGGGAACAGCCCAGCATCGCACAAACCCTGCAACCGCTGCGTCCCAATACCGCCATACTGGCGACCAATGCATACCTAGTGGACGACCCACTTGGGTTCGTCCCTACAGAAACCCACCGAACAGTAACTCCTGTAACACTGGACATGAGGCAATTGAAATACCACCAAGAAAAAAGTTTGTGAAGGGGATACAAACTCACAGCTTATGCATCATAGCCCAGAGCTTCAGGAAATAGTAAATATACAAATGTTATCTCTATTTCTGAATGTTTCTGCCAGGATTCAAACTCCCAACCTTGTATACTAGACAAATATATTAACCACTACACAAGAGGGATTTTTATTTTTTGCCCAGCCCCTGTATATATGAACAAAACCCTGCCATATATGCTAGTATTGAAAGCCCAAATAGAACAAATAAAATGTTTTTATTTTTTTTTAAATACACACGGCCGAGTGCCCAAGGTAGGAGAACAACAGAAAGTACTACTTTACACAGGAAAGCACACGAATATACCGCTCCCATATACTCTCCTATGTTTATTATATTTTATTTATCTCATTTATTTATGTATAAATTTTTTTTTAGATATATTTTTTTTAAACCACAGGCTTCCGTCAATATGTGAAATAACCACGTCATATCATGTCATTCTTTATATATATATTTTTCTTCATTTATTATTATTATTTTTTACGTACCTCTCTCCTGGGCATGAACCCGGGGTGGCAATACTCAAGGAGGGTAACTATACCAATGGCTAACGCTGTACCTCGCCAGACTCCTGCTAAAAATGCAACTCTTCGGATCAAGTGGATTAACAATACTCAAATTAAACCCCCGACTGTCAGTATAAGCCTCACCCACTACGGTATAGAATAACTCTCCGTATATAACAAGTAAAACAACTGGGGATATTCCTTATTTTTTATTTTTTTTACTTTATTGCAACCAAGTCTGGCTCCACTTATTCCTACACCATACTATGAAGCTACCTTTCAGCCGCGGATGCATCCCTTCCCTAAAAGGGGGATACAGTACAAACATATGGCGACACTATACATCACAAACATAAAACCCATAGCGTACCATCTATATAAGGAGCATATAGCGTACAAGATCTGTTATTATTAGATATATTTTTTATTTATTTATTGATATAGTGCTAAAAGTTCCTACAGGGACATGAACTCACAACCCTACCCCTTAGAGGCAATGACCTGATATATATATATATATATATATTTGTGGTCAGGGCGCCGGTCCCTGGATGTAGGAGCTAGCGCCACCATCTGGCTTGGAAATGCCGGAAGCCTGTAACGAGGATAGGCCTAAAAGGGGGCCTACCCTTAAGGAAGAGCTAAGAAAAAGGGAAGGGAGGGTGGGGGTAACTGGCTGCACGTCCCGTCCCTTGCACTCCTCGGGTTTTATAGCAAAAGGGGGTGGGGCCTATGCCCCTCCCACAAATACAGGCTGCACGGCAGCCTTAACTACTTGTGGTCAGGGCGCCGGTCCCTGGACGTAGGAGCTAGCGCCACCATCTGGCTTGGAAATGCCGGAAGCCTGTAACGAGGATAGGCCTAAAAGGGGCCAAAAAGGAGACAAACATACGGACAGATTCTTTATTGCAGGGTTACATGGCAAGAGAACAGAAAGCCTCACGGATCTCTGATTGAGGGTTAGGAATGTATCTAGCAAAACATGAAGACCTCCAGCGCCCCATGCTCCTGATGACATGAGGAGGTATCTGGTGCCTTGAAGCCGCAGAGGCGGCCCCAATACGAAACGAGTGTCCCGAGATGCTCTTTGGGTCTTGACCTAACCCCGCCACTAATGACCGCACATGAGACATGAACTGGGGCGTGGACAATGGCCCCCCTTTGAAGGGGAGTAGGGGACTATCAGCTGCCGCCGCCCGTAGAGCCACCGCCAACCGCTGCAGCACCTCGACCGGGCACCAGTCGTTGTGCGAGGGGTAGAAGGACACCAAGGTTGGAGGTCCTGTCTGAGCGGTCTTGGTAGATGGAATGCTCAGAACAAACTGGTCGTGATGCCAGGTCAAGTGCTGCTTCAGGAGATGACGACCGCCGCGGACGGATGCAGTGAATTCCCCTGGACGAAGGAACCCGTAAAACCCCAGGTAAAGGGCGGCCTTAATGATTGTGATAACGAAGGGCCCAAAAGGATCACCATCCAGAGCCAAGGACAACAGCCTAAATAAGGAGCCGGTCATGGGTTGCCGGACCACCGGCCTGCTTACACTGGCTTTTTCAATGCCCCGGAGTGTGGCCTTGATCGCCTGTGAAGATAGAAAAGAGATTCGGGCCGGATTGTCCAACGTGAACTGATGTTGCACCCCTGCTAAATACAGGCGGATGGTATTGTGAGCGAGCCCGAGGTTGGCATGACAATGTGCGATGAAGGCCATGATGAACGACACGTCATCCACGTCGCCCTGTTGATGACTCTCGGCGAATTTTTTAAACAGATTCCAGCCCGTCTGATAGTTCCTGACTGTATTCTCAGACAGGCTCTGGTGCAACAGGTCCTTTGCCTTGGAGATTAAAGATGTCAGACCCACACCAGGTCGCTGTACGCCGGAACGTCTGCCCCCGTTGCGTCCGCGAGCGGCATGTTCTGAAAGAAGACATCGATGTTAAACCTGGACAGCGCATCAGCCGCCGTATTCTTGGATCCCTGTATGTGGGAGCACTCAATGCAGAAATTGTGTACCATGGATAACCATACCAGCCTACGCATAAGAGCCATGATTTTTGGGGATCTGGCTCTGCCATTGCGGATGATGTCGACCACGTCCTGACTATCGGTGATGAATGATACCCTTGAGTTAGACCAAACGTGGCCCCATACATGGGCCGCTGCCACCACTGGATACAACTCCAAGAAGGGAGAAGACCTGAGGGCCTGCCCGTCCAGCATAATCTGAGACGGCCAGGCACCGGCCAGCCAGTGGTTGCAACAAATGGCTGCAAAGCCCTTGGATGCGGCTGCGTCGGAATAGACCGTGGGAGAGGATGAGCCCCGGGGGGGAATAAACAACCTGACGCCATTCCAAGAGGACATGAACGTGCTCCACATGGACAAGTCCGCCATGGCCTGTTGATCTAGACGAATGACACTGTCTTGTTCCGGAGCTGATGGCAGGAGCAGCAAGAGTCGAGATACGAAGGTGCGCCCCTGGGGCATGACCCTCATGGCGAAATTCAGCCGGCCCAGCAAGGATTGGAGGCTTGTTTTGGTCAGGAAGCAAGATTTGGCAGCCTCCTGGATGGCTAACCGGATCTGCTGCAACTTCTCCTCAGGGAGCCTTGCTTCTAATTTAACAGAATCCAAAATGACTCCTAGGAAGGAGATCGTTGAGGAAGGACCGACCGTCTTCCCCGTGGCGACAGGAACTTGGAGCGCCGAGAATAATTCCAGCAGAGAGGATAAACCGGAGGGCTGACAGGCGGGGTGCTCTACCAGCAGGAAATCATCTAAGTAGTGGATACACATCGGAACCTGGCCATGTTCGACCAGAATCCAATGCAGGGCCTGGGCCAGCCGGTCAAACAGCCATGGGCTGCTTTTAGAGCCAAACGTAAGACGATTGGCAAAGTAATATCTTCCTGCCCATTTGATGCCATAATATTGCCACAGTTGTGGGAGGATCGGGAGCAATTTAAAGGCATCGGCAATATCAGTTTTTGACAACCAGGCCCCCTGCCTGCCTTGAGAATGAACTGAATGGCTTCATCGATAGAGGAGTATTTCATGCTGAACTCTTCTGACGGTATGAGCGAGTTGATACTAGGAATATGTGAGGAATGAGGAGCCGAGAGATCATAGATCAGCCTTTTTTTATTTGAGCCTCTCTTTGACACCACACCAATTGGGTTGACCCTCCATACTTCAAAAGGAATCGAGTCAAAAGGGCCGATGATGAAGCCTTTTTCTAATTCTGAGGATAAAACTGCTTGCACCGCCTCAGGATCTTGTCTTGCAGATAGGAGGTTCTCACACTCCCAATTTGAATGTGGCAGTGCCACCAATCCTGTGTGGAACCCTAGTGACAGGCCAGTGATCAAGTGCTGCACGAACTGCCGGTCGTCATGATTTTCGAGGAGTGTTTCCAGGAGATCCACGTTGACGTCGGTCAGTCATGCTTGTTTGGCCGATTTTTTGGGATAGGTGGACCTGGGATGTGCCCGAAAGCAGACCGTGCACACGTGAAGTGCCCTGCACCCGCTGAACATGCAGTGCCCAAAGTTGAAGTTATTGCATATCTGGCTTTTGCCCAGATACACAATAGGCCTGCCAAACTTGTCCATGAGGGCCGGACCCCTGGTGACCCCTGATGTACTTGGAAGGGCTCTATCTGGACGGGCAGACGCCTCGTTGGGGCACCATACCGTGTCATGGAAAATGGATTGGCACGAACCACAAGTGGGGGCTCGGAGTCCTGCAAAATGCCTGCAGAAAAGCTCCATGTCTAGCACAGCCCAATTGGTCATAAATTGAAACTGTGCTAGGGAGGCTGCGGCTTTAGCCGTGAAGGACCGATGGTAGTCATAAAACGCCAAGCCCCCATACTTGTGAGCCAAATCGGTGACCTGATATAGATAGGCGTCCAGCTCCTCCCTCCTATTAGGTTGCGCCGAGCAAATGACGTCTCGGAACAAGCTAAAGGCAAGAACAAATTCTGGTATGGACAGCTTGCGATTCAACCTGGCATCTTTAGACTTCATCACCACCGACACTTCCCCGCAATCAATGGTTCTGTGCTCGCTAGCATCGTGGGAAGCTATGAGGATAGATGCCAGGTTGACTTCTCTGCCCGCCAGTTTATCTCTCCTGATGTTCTCTGCCACAAAATGAGCTGGGACAATGGCCGGCGGAGTAGAAGACATACCTAGGGAACCTGCCACCGGCCCCGATACTGCCGATATGGTCGCTACTGCCTGCGACGAGGTGGAGGCCCTGGACTCCAGCTCCACGACCCTGTGCTGGATGTCCGCTACCGAGGCAGCCAGACTCCCCATGGTGGCATTTAATTGAGCCAGTGAAGCCTGGATAGAAGGCACTACCAGCTGCTCGCTTGCTGGAACCGGGCTAGATACCAGTAGCCTATAAAGTTCGGCTTACCTGGCCGAAGCCGGGTGACTAATGCCCCTTCTATTTAATTCGGCCACCAGTTTTGGAATAGTCCAGTTCCTCAGGGATCCAAGACCAGCCAGACCGGAAACCATGGACCCGGAGATGGACGAGGCATCGTCGATGTCTGAGGCCTGGGACATGTTGACCGTGCTGTACCCTGTACGCCCTGGATACGACCTGAGGACAAAACCTTTGTTATTTGCGCGGACCCAGGTGTGTCTAGGATAACCCGATGGGCCCCTCTTTTTTTTTTTTTTGTGAAACCGCCCCTAGATTCTGGCCAGCCTAATGAACCTGAATTGATACTCACCTGGTTATGGAATTTTGATGACAAAGACAAAGATACCGTACCGGAGGCTCGTACCACCAACCGAGGTGGAGGCCTTGCTTATGGAAAAACTGCCGGCACTGAAACCCCAACGTGCTGCCGTATAAACAAAGAAAAAGTATGAAAATCTTTTTTGGGCCACAATGCTGAGGACAGAAGAACCAACAACCTAGGATGACGTGCCCCCCCGGACATGTTAGGACAGGACACCATGCCACCGGACGGCTGACGCAACATTGCCTGAACGCTTCAGACAAACGTGTAACAAGGGACAGGAACGACCACCTGGACGTACCAGGTAGGACCACGTGTCACCAGGTGATGGACGTAATATTTCCCTGAACGTTTCAAGCAGATGTACCCAAGAAATGAATATGACAACCTGGACGTACCAGGACGGACCACGAGCCACCCGCGTGGCAGACATACTTAGCCTGAACGTTTCAAGCAGACGTGCCACCGTAACGAGTATGGCAACCTGGACGTTCCAGGAGAAAACAACATAACACTGCTTGAACGCTTCAAGCGGACGAACCACATGAGATGACGAGACACCCTGCCACCAGGACACCGTGCCACGAAGTGGCGGACGTGACCAAGCCTGAACGCTTCAAGCAGACGCACCACAATAAACATTTGACAACCTGGGATACTAGGCCGGACCACATGCCACCGGAGTGGCGGACACCACAAGCCTGAACGTTTCAAGCCGACGTACCACAAAAAACAAAGTGACCCCCTAGATATTCCAGGCGAAATCATGTGCCACCGGGGTGATCGACAGAATAGCGCCTGCATGTTTCAAGTAGACGATAAGGAACGTGTGACAGTGCCTGCGGCCAAACCCCCGTGACACATACCATACCCGTATGGACGATAGGACGTTTTACCTACTGTACGTAAATAAATCCTTCAACCGGAATGGAGCGACAGATAACCGACCATAAGCTGCCACTGGAATCTGATGATGCAAGACAAAACGGTAAATCCCTTTTTTTTTTTTTTTTTTTTTTTTTCTTTCTTTTTTCATTTTAGCACATCGGCACTGCTGCTCCCACACAGAGAGACCAACCACGCCGCCCTGGAGCGGGACCACCAAGGACTCTGAAGTTTGTAAGGACTCTGAAGTTTTGTAAACCAAAAATGACACTTGCCGCCTGTGGGCACATATACACACAGAACTATGAACCACATAGGTCTGCTGAGGATCTAATTTTATAAGGCACTTGAAATGTGTATTTTAAATACTGTTGAATCCAGCGTTTATATATATATTTTTGATAACCCCAAAATCAGACCCGATTCCATACAGTGACAGCCCACGGACCAAATGTCATAGATTGCATGCTCTGAGTTCCCCTCCCCCACCCTTATTATAGAAGACTGAGCGTTCATACATGTATATAGATATATATGTGGTCCAGAAGGTACCAAACAAGGACATAGGAACGCAGTGGACGGCTGTGGCTACCCCTGGCCAGTCTGTACAGGCACAACATGGTGGATTCGCCAGCCAGCATAGCAGGTGTTGCTATACAGTACATTCATACTGGTGAGATGAATTACCAATAAGAGGTCTGTATCAGTTATGTATATATATTCGTGGGCGGGATTCTTAATACGGAGCGAGCGTTACCAGGGGCGGAGCCAACGTGAGTGCCTAGCAACCGGCACACGCGGCTGCTCCCGGCACGCCCCGGCACGCCCGCCCGCACAACAAGCCCGCGCCGCGCCGCCCGGCATCCCTGCAAGAGTATATGGACTCCCCCACCCGTTCCCCCTGTGCGTCCCACCGTGAAGCGCAGGGAAAAGGTTGGTGCTGAGGGAGGTTTCTCTATGGATGCCGATGCGTTCCACTGTGGAACGCATCGGGAAGTAGTGGAGCTCCGGAGGTGGGCGGAATAGTACCAGCCGATGCGTTCCACCGTGGAACGCATCGGGAGTCTGTGTATGCTTATGCATATGCCCTATGGTGGTAAGATCCCGGGGTGAGGACCCGACCCGTCGTGCGGTCCCCACACTGCTGCCCCGGCATAGGATGCCCCCGCTTACCTGACCGAAGCACCAGACGAGCCGCCGCAACCAATACTCACCCAGCCGAGACGAAAAAAGGGCGGGACGTGCAGGAACCAGACGTGAACCGGAAGTACCAGGTAACTGGCTGCACGTCCCGTCCCTTGCACTCCTCGGGTTTTATAGCAAAAGGGGGCGGGGCCTATGCCCCTCCCACAAATACAGGCTGCACGGCAGCCTTAACTACATATATATATATTTTTTTTTACTTTATTGCTATAAAGCAGCAAGCTGAAAGGGGATTATAGGAGTTGTAAACCCAAAAACGCTGCACATGAAATTACATTAACGCTGATCTATATCTATAAGAATGATTGCGGGGAGGGGGGGGGGGAGTGCCATAGTAATGACTCCATCTCTATACAAGAACCTCCCGCTCCCCCAAGCCCCAGTACATTGGTACTCACCAAGCGTAGTGTAGTCAGGGATGGCGCCACCGAAGTAGCAGGTACAGGAACTTCATCCCGAAGGGTCGCTACAGCGACCAGGCTGAACCCTGGATAGATGGTAGGCACCTGCCTCTTACGGTTTTTTAATTGCAACATCCGACCAGACTCCTCAGACGCACCCGACATTCCATCCGAAGACGACGGTGAGCGCCGCCTGGAGGAACTGGAGCGCCTACTTCCACCGGAAACCCTGGAACGGTACTGGCGCTTGCGGGACCCACTTTGGCCTTGCCTCCTGGCCACCTGCGAGAAGGAGGAAAATACAAAGAACCCCTGCTCCTACATGCTAGGAGGGGAGGGAGGTGCCCTAACAGGCATAAACTGAGACCCATATTGCCTCATGGTTCAGGAGGGCACGAAATAATAAACAGGGGCACCAGTAATCCCCTGTACAGGCAAAATTATATATGTGGCACAGTAGGGGGCAGCAGAGACTCCGTCATGCTTTTTGGACTGGAGAGTGCCGAGTGGCCCCCAAATTACGCCCAGCCAGCCCCAAGAGCACCGCAGGGCATTGGGAAGAACAACGGGGAGCAGAAAAAACCCTCATATGGATGGATCCCATTATCTGGGACAGTACAGGCTGGGATGGAAAAAGAGGGGGGGGGCGTTAGAGGATGCTCCCTATGCAACCTCCACACCGATCATACTTGCCAGCCACACAAGCGCCGTGCAGGAGCAGGTAACATTAGGGGTGTAATGGAGATGGGGTGAAGGGGAGGGTTGCCGTGCGGACCGCCGGCCCCTCACTTAAGCGCTGAGGCTGCACGCGTGATGCGGCAGCTTCCGGACAGTTCTGTGAATAGGAGCAGGGGGGGGGGGGGGAAGGTTGCCAGGGGAGAGCCGATAATGCTCATAAATGAGCCAGCCAACCCTCACCCTCCACATGCAAACTCGCCAGGAGGCCCTTGAGGCCGCATCTCCTGTGGAAACTTAGTGTGGACAGAGCAAAGGGGGAGACATACCTCACCAATTTTGCTTCCACTTGCAAGAGGAAGTGACCAGAACAGGGGAGGGGTATATGTAACCTTCAGGATTCCTGCACCGCCCCCATCCTGTTTAAGGAGGATCCCCAGAGAATTAACCCTTAACGGCCCCCTGATCTACCACCTATTTAACCATTAACATGCAGGGCCAGCTCCCTGAATGCCCTGAGGGGGGAAAAAGGGGAAAGAGGGGGGACCGTCAGTCCCTAATCACCCTCCCTATACAGTCGGGCGCTTGCAAGATGGTTCACCTATCAGGGTGCAGCAGCTACACCCAGCCTTCATCCAGAGACCTATTGGGTTGACACCACCATATATCTACCCAGCCATCCTCATTCAGCCATGTGTGATCATTCCAACCCCACCACCTCTGTATATTCACTATAATGCTGTTCCACAGGTTTAGGCCCATCACACTGCAGCTGCCTATGGATAGTATCCTTCGGCAGCCTTGCCTGCCACTGGCTGCTTGGCGCCACCACAAGGGCCTTTCACAGCAATGCAAAGAGACCATCACAACAAGCTGCCACTAATGGTTGTAGGGGCCTCCAGCCTCCCCCTGTTTAGGGGTCGTCCAGAGGTCCGCTATCTGGGGGGTAAGGGGTGTCACAGTGGACTCTTTTTCAGATGATTTTCTATATATCTGGTTAATGTGTTTCTTCGATTAGTCAGTGTGTTGTATTACATAGTGGGGGTTGTAGTGATGGACTTCACATCTCCCTGGTACCAGAGATAAGGTTTTCTGATGATCTCTGTGACCATCAGGACATGTTAGGTTTGGGAACTCTATACCTCTACAGAGGTCTGGCCATGCTTCAAAGCATTCCTCTCCGCGGGGGTAGTGAAACCCGGACCCTGCTAGTGATAGTACAGACAGGGGAGGGGCGGATGTGTTTCTGGATATCTCTGAGACTGGGGGTAGTAGTCAGATGTTGGGAGATGTGAGAACAAGCTGAGGCCTTCTCTCTAACTGGATTTGGTTTAGTATGAGAACTTGGAAAATCTGTAACTTTACCTGCAATTTCATGTGTGACCTCCAATAAACTGCTCACTGATGTCAACTCCTATTGCTCAGTGCCTGTCTTCGTCAGTCACAAGCCAATTTCGTGACACACCTGCTTCACCCACTATTCTGATTCTGCCACCCACCTGCTGCATCTGTTGCCATGTTCTCCTCCTGCCACCCACCATCTTGTGCTGTTATTGCCACTGCTGTTGCCCCCCCCACTCTGTGACTAACCATTGTGTTGACACCTCATGCATTTGCCACCCTCACCACTCTGTGACTGACCACTATGTGATTGTATTTACATATAGTCTTTGAGACTAATAATTGCCTTCTTTTTCATATGCCAGTTATTGTGTTAAAACATCGATTTTAATGAATCCATTTATGACAGCTCAGCGGTGTACGGAGTGTGACATTTATGAATGGGGCCGCAGGGCAGTGACTACAGGCAGGAGCACATATTGCTGCTCCTGCCTGTGCCCCCCAGAGGATTACTAACTCCTAGCATAGCACATGGGTACTCTGTACCCATGTGCTATGCCAGGAGTAGTTGAGCGGCGCGGGCTCCTGCCTGCCCCACTAAGCTACGAGCTGACATGCAGTTCTCTTAACTGAGCGAAGCAGGAGCCGCTCCTCTCAGCTAATCCTGGCAGAGCACATGGGTGCTCCTGCCCGTAGTCACTGCCCTGCGGCCCCATTCACATTCCGTACACCGCTGAGCTGTCAGCGGTGTACAGAGAACTGAGTTTTAAGCGCACAGTGAATGGTGCGCTTTAGGTAGGGGAAAATAACAAAGAAAAATACAAAAAGAATAAATAAAGTATATTAAAAAAGGGTTTTTTAGGGCATTATGGACATCATATTAAAAGTAGATGCAAAAGTTTAGTTACTGTTTAAACACTGTTTGGTTCACAGTGTTGTTGTAGCTGCCCAGGGATACAGTGAGTCAGTTGCTGCGCGCCGCTCCTGACTCCCTTTCTTCTGTCCCTGCGCTTTCAGTTACATTCTGGTTTATCATTGTTTCTATCCCTTATCCCTATGTGCACTCGCTGTGTTAAAATCTCTCAAACTCTGCCCCCCGACATGTTTCATCAGCTACTCTCGTGTACTCAGGGGAACCGGCAGGGTGTGTTTGAGAGGCGCGGGAACAGTCTTTTAAATCCTCTGTTGTTCACGTCATGTTACTTGCTAGCATATCGCTACGCTCAGCCTTACTATGTGCTCAGTAGTCGCTAGTTAGAAGATCGCTAATTGGAGAGGTCTTACCCGACACACCGCCTCCCCTTCTTGACATACTTGCCTGCGTTCGGCCTGTTGCCTGCGCATGACCACGGACTTAGTGAAAATTTCCCTCAATTGTACCTCCTGAGCATGTCTTGATACTTAGTAATTTTCTGAACTGACCACTTTATTTGTGCATGTCTTAGCACTTTGTTATTTTCTTTCCTTTGTTAATTGGAGCTGTTCTGGCTACTGGGCTAATTTTCCCTAGTCAATTTTTTCTCTCATTCTTCTGCACTTTTTTCCTTTTTAGTTTCACCTAGGTAAATTTATTTGTTTTTAAATATTTTTTTATTTTTGAATATCTCTGGGTAACTTGGTTAAGTCATTAATGGATTTGTTATTACTATAATTATGATTTTACTAGCATAGCCTGAATCATGTTTTATTCTTTTTTACTATGCTTCAGTGGCCTCCAGTTATTTAAGTCTACAATTATGTTACTTTAATCTCATTCATATTATTATGTTTTTTATTATTTAGTATTATTTCTATTAAGAATGTTATAAAGAATATATGTTTTTTTATACATTATTTCTTATCTTTAGTTTTACTTTTCATCTTCATCTAAGTAATCATGTATTTCAATTGTATTTGGTGTTATTCAATATGAATGGTGACCCACAAAATCTGAATTGATTATATACTATCATAACTACCAAATTACCTCATTGGTTATATTACTTCCTTTATATTAACTTTTTTATAGGAAAAAATTGTCTATTATTAATGGCATGTTTAATTTATCATTCATTCTATTCCATCACAGATTTATTTTCAAGGATGACCACTATGTTGACTCCTCATGCGTTTGCCACCCTCACCACTCTGTGACTGGGCCACTTTGTTGACTCCTCATGCGGTTGCCACCCTCCCCACTCTATGACGGGGGCACTATAGTCCCTGTTTGGCCTTGTTGACATGACATTTTATTTTACCCTTCTTTTCATCTGTCAGAAGGAGGGAAAAATGAGACACACAACTGATCCTATCTTTGGTGCATCCGTAAGGCCTGTATTACACGGTCCCTATTTTGCATCAGGATACGCTCATGATTTGGTAGCCAAAAGCAGGAGTGGTTACAAAACACAGAAGTCATGCAAACTTTCCAATCACGTGTCATCTCTGTTTTGGATTACTGAGCAAGTGCTGACTGTGTGAAGGTGGATTCCTTAAAAGACAGGATCCGTTTTTTGGGGGTTGCTCTTATGACGGATGAGAAGAAGGGCAAAATAAACAGTAACGTCAACACAAACTAACTGCTGACACCCTCTCCACTCTGTCATGGGGCCACTACTTGTTTCAGAACAGGTTCTGTAGACATGTATGTGGAATCAGCAGACGGTGTAAAAGGAGTGCACTATTTCACTCTATAGTACAATCTTGACCTACTGTATAAGGTTAAAGGGGTTGGCCACTCTTTAAATACTTTCCACTACAGTGTGGCAGGCAGGGAAAAAATGAAGTCCCTAATATACTTCATTAAACACACCTGGCTGCTTTTCTTTCAGTTATAAGCCACGCCCCCTCAGCCCAGCTCTACCTTGCAGCTGAGTTCGTCCATGGCTGCACGCGACATGGAGGAGCTTGAGAGGAAGCTCGTCCATGCGCATGTGCAGTCTGCTCCTGTCAGTGGTGGGCTCCCTGCTGCCCGCTCCAACTGTGACAGGAATCAGCTGCTTGTTCCCTCTCTACAAACAGCTGATTCCTGTCAGAAGCTGGTTGTGATAAAATCCTTCCGAGTCCCTACTGCAGAAGCTACTTAGTCAATCCCCATCCCCCCCTGCACTATCACCACACAGCTGACCAGTTAAGCCACACCCACCGGTTCAGTTAGGCCACGCCCCCTGCAACCAACAGGGAAAGCAGGACATCTAGCCAGGAACTATGATTTTGTGTGTGTGTATATATATATATATATATACCTTTACCTTGGAAATGTTGCCTGCTTTTTGGATTATATATATATATATATATATATATATATATATATATATATATGCAAACATTGCGTCCACATGGGTGAATAATCTATTTTCTATTTTCATCTAATGAGAGTGCTGTTGTTTTGCTTTATATATATATATATATATATATATATATATACACTCACCTAAAGAATTATTAGGAACACCTGTTCTATTTCTCATTTGCCTTCAGAACTGCCTTAATTCTACGTGGCATTGATTCAACAAGGTGCTGATAGCATTCTTTAGAAATGTTGGCCCATATTGATAGGATAGCATCTTGCAGTTGATGGAGATTTGAGGGATGCACATCCAGGGCACGAAGCTCCCGTTCCACCACATCCCAAAGATGCTCTATTGGGTTGAGATCTGGTGACTGTGGGGGCCATTTTAGTACAGTGAACTCATTGTCATGTTCAAGAAACCAATTTGAAATGATTCGAGCTTTGTGACATGGTGCATTATCCTGCTGGAAGTAGCCATCAGAGGATGGGTACATGGTGGTCATGAAGGGATGGACATGGTCAGAAACAATGCTCAGGTAGCCCGTGGCATTTAAACGATGCCTAATTGGCACTAAGGGGCCTAAAGTGTGCCCAGAAAACATCCCCCACACCATTACACCACCACCACCAGCCTGCACAGTGGTAACAAGGCATGATGGATACATGTTCTCATTCTGTTTACGCCAAATTCGGACTCTAACATTTGAATGTCTCAACAGAAATCGAGACTCATCAGACCAGGCAACATTTTTCCAGTCTTCAACAGTTCAATTTTGGTGAGCTCGTGCAAATTGTAGCCTCTTTTTCCTATTTGTAGTGGAGATGAGTGGTACCCGGTGGGGTCTTCTGCTGTTGTAGCCCATCCGCCTCAAGGTTGTGCGTGTTGTGGCTTCACAAATGCTTTGCTGCATACCTCGGTTGTAACGAGTGGTTATTTCAGTCAACGTTGCTCTTCTATCAGCTTGAATCAGTCGGCCCATTCTCCTCTGACCTCTAGCATCCACAAGGCATTTTCGCCCACAGGACTGCCGCATACTGGATGTTTTTCCCTTTTCACACCATTCTTTGTAAACCCTAGAAATGGTTGTGCCTGAAAATACCAGTAACTGAGCAGATTGTGAAATACTCAGACCGGCCCGTCTGGCACCAACAACCATGCCACGCTCAAAATTGCTTAAATCACCTTTCTTTCCCATTCTGACATTCAGTTTGGAGTTCAGGAGATTGTCTTGACCAGGACCACCCCCCTAAATGCATTGAAGCAACTGCCATGTGATTGGTTGACTAGATAATTGCATTAATGAGAAATAGAACAGGTGTTCCTAATAATTCTTTAGGTGAGTGTATATACACGCATACATATTTATTTATTGACAAAATATAACACACGTGTTTAATATATTTATATGTGTATATACATTGCGGTCCGCAATGCATGGGCACTGACCGTATGTGTATATATATGTATGTGTGTGTATGTATTTATGTCTAAGTATGTGTACATATAAATATATATATATATATATATATATATATACAGGGAGTGCAGAATTATTAGGCAAGTTGTATTTTTGAGGATTAATTTTATTATTGAACAACAACCATGTTCTCAATGAACCCAAAAAACTCATTAATATCAAAGCTGAATATTTTTGGAAGTAGTTTTTAGTTTGTTTTTAGTTTTAGCTATTTTAGGGGGATATCTGTGTGTGCAGGTGACTATTACTGTGCATAATTATTAGGCAACTTAACAAAAAACAAATATATACCCATTTCAATTATTTATTTTTACCAGTGAAACCAATATAACATCTCAACATTCACAAATATACATTTCTGACATTCAAAAACAAACAAAAACAAATCAGTGACCAATATAGCTACCTTAAAAACAAAGGACGGAAGGTATGTAGAAGAGAATAAAGGGCTAGCCGACTGCCTTAATGAATACTTCTGTTCAGTTTTTACAAAAGAAAAAGGAGAAGGACCTCCACTAGAAAGAATGACTATTAAATCGTTTGATGCATGTATCTTTACAGAGGAAGATGTTCTAAGTTTGCTGTCTAAGGTGAAGACAGATAAGTCACAGGGGCCTGATGAGATACACCCAAAATTATTAAAAGAGCTTAGTGGTGAGCTGGCAAAACCGTTAACAGATTTATTTAACCAATCATTAGTAACAGGAGTCGTCCCGGAAGATTGGAAATTGGCAAATGTCGTGCCCATTCACAAGAAAGGTAGTAGGGAAGAATCGAGCAACTATAGACCAGTGAGTCTGACATCAATAGTAGGCAAATTAATGGAAACCCTATTAAAGGATAGGATTGTGGAACATCTAAAATCCCATGGATTGCAAGATGAAAAACAACATGGGTTTACTTCAGGGAGATCATGTCAAACAAATCTTATAGATTTTTTTGACTGGGTGAATAAAATAATAGACGGTGGAGGTGCAGTAGACATCGCATATCTAGATTTTAGTAAGGCTTTTGACACTGTCCCACATAGAAGACTTATCAATAAACTGCAGTCATTGAGCATGGACTCCCATATTGTTGAGTGGATTAGGCAGTGGCTGAGTGACAGACAACAGAGGGTTGTAGTCAATGGAGAACATTCAAAACAAGGTAATGTTACCAGTGGGGTTCCACAGGGATCTGTACTGGGACCGATTTTGTTTAATATCTTCATAAGTGATATTGCAAAAGGCCTCGCTGGTAAGGTTTGTCTTTTTGCTGATGACACAAAGATATGTAACAGGGTTGATGTTCCTGGAGGGAAACGCCAAATGGAAAAGGATTTAGGAAAACTAGAAGAATGGTCAGAACTCTGGAAACTGAAATTTAATGTGGATAAGTGCAAGATAATGCACCTGGGGCGTAAAAACCCAAGGGCAGAATATAGAATATTTGACACAGTCCTGACCTCAGTATCTGAGGAAAGGGATTTAGGAGTAATTATTTCAGAAGACTTAAAGGTGGGAAGACAATGTAATAGAGCAGCACGAAATGCCAGCAGAATGCTTGGATGTATAGGGAGAGGTATAAGCAGTAGAAAGAGTGAAGTGCTTATGCCGCTGTACAGAACACTGGTGAGACCTCACTTGGAGTATTGTGCGCAGTACTGGAGGCCATATCTCCAGAAGGATATAGATACTCTAGAGAGAGTTCAGAGAAGAGCTACTAAACTAGTACATGGATTGCAGGATAAAACTTACCAGGAAAGGTTAAAGGACCTTAATATGTATAGCTTGGAAGAAAGAAGAGACAGAGGGGATATGATAGAAACTTTTAAATACATAAAGGGAATCAACTCAGTAAAGGAAGAGAGCATATTTAAAAGAAGAAAAACTACCACAAGAGGACACAGTTTTAAATTAGAGGGGCAAAGGTTTAAAAGTAATATAAGGAAGTATTACTTTACTGAGAGAGTAGTGGATGCATG
>NC_053389.1:778845048-778890248 GCF_905171765.1 Bufo bufo | reverse complement strand
AGGAGTAAGCACGCAGAGGCAGTCCACTCCTCTCTTGATTGAAAAAGACCTACCAAAAGACCTGCACTGAGCACCGTGTGCTCCCAGTGTGATCACATGGTGAGTTTTTCTCCCATTCTAAGACAACTCTAGCCACCATTTTAGGAAAAATGAGTTGTTACCACAAAGCGCGAGGAAAATTGGCTTAGTTTAGAATCTAATATTTCCTAAATTTCGGACCGAATTCCACTTTGGATGCTTCGCTCAACACTAATGAAAATAAATGTACGGTACTTGCCTTTTAACCTCCAGTTGTTTACCTTGCTTAGCATCATCACAATTTTTATACACTATATAGCCAATAAGAAAAATACCCTTGAGAGTTCTTTGCATTCATGAGATTAATTATTATACTAAAAATTCTAGCATCAACAAATGAATTAAAATAAACTGGATAAATATGTATCTAATTTAGGAAGCATTACATGTTATTGAATAGGACTACATGATGTCACTGAAATGGAAATTTTTATATTCTAGGTAATAATTAGGAATCATAAAGAAAAGGTATTGTTCAAAAATACAAAGACAATGAGTTTTCAGTTATCGGTAATATCTAAATTTATTCTTTAGATATTGCCATTGTGCAAATTGAAAGCATTGTCTGGCTAGTATATTTTTTTATTTAATTTAATTTTTTTAATTTTTTTAATTTAAAACAAACATATTATATATATATATATATATATATATATATATATATATATATATATATATATATATATATATATATATCTATCATAAATTAAGAAATACAGATTGACAAAAGCAGCAATCAGAATGTACAAAAAACTAATCCCAAGGTAAACCAAAGTAGTCATATAGGTATTGTACAATGCTTGTTCATATAAATGTCGACAGTTATGGCAGAAAGAAGCGACTGTAGTTGGGGTAGGGCCCCATAAATGTAATCACTGAACCATAAGATCCAATATTGCAATAATAAATAAGCTGGAAAGCATCAGAAATGTCTGAAAGTCTTCCAGGCTTGCCAAGAAACTAAGAATCGGCAAATAGAGTGAGTCTCTCAAGCAGATAACTCCTCGAATTAGTATAATTGAGCAATTTCTTGCACCTAGTGATCTATAGAAGGCAACTGTGGCTGAAACTGAGGAACTACAGCTCCTGTTGCTATGTTGGAATTTTTTGGACCACCAGTCCTGTATCAAAGTCCACCATATATGGAAAAAGGAGCCCCGATCCACCAGACACTGCCAGGAAGTGTCCGGTGTTTTATACCACTGTGTAAGGATTTTGTAACCATTCTCCTGTATTCTCACGAATCTGGAACAATAGTATGGAGAACAAAAAGCAGAGTTAAATCTGTATGAACAAATGTCAAGTTTAAGTCCTGTTCCCAAAAACAAACAAAAGTCGGCTTTGGGGAAGGTACAGGGGAGCTAAGCTTTTTATCTAATGGAGAAATAGGCATAGAAGTAGGAGAGGGGCTAGATATTAAAATTTCAAACCAGGTGAGAGGTCACCCTTAAAGGGGTTTTGCCACTTCAGCAAATAGCATTTATTATGCAGAGAAAGTTTCCATGGTTACGAGTAGAGATGAGCGAATTTTTCAAAAATTCGATTCGGCCAGTTTGCCGAACATTTTGGAAAAATTCAGTTCGATCCGAATGTATTTGCAGCGAATCACATTAAAAAACGGCTACTTCCTGGCTGCAGAGAGCCTTTATAGTGGTGTAGAACACTGTGCCTTGCAGTAACACGCATAGGGAGTCTGCTGTGGTAGTGAAATAATACTGTGAGTCTGTATGGCATGCAGATGACAGGCGTCGCTCTTAGAATCACTGCACACTTCTCTTATTTGGGCAGTCACGGGTCCAAAACTGACCAAATAACTCAAGTATGAACTAAGCCTTACAGATCAATGTTAGCATCAAGAAGAAGCGCACTCCTTTTACACTGCCGCCAGCTGATTCCACATAGATGTCTACAGAACCTGTTCTATGAAACTCTTATACAAGTAGAGCCCCCCAGACAGAGTGGAGAGGGTGTCAGCAGTAAGTTTGTGTTGAAGTCACTGATTATTTTGCCCTTCCTCTGATCCGTCAGAACAATAACCCCAAAAAACGAATCCTGTCTGTGGAGCATCCGCCTTCACTCGGTCAGCATTTGGTCATTAATACATCAGTATTGCTAATGCCAAAAAAACAGGAGTGGATGTAAAACAGAGATGACACGTGAATGGAATATTTGCATGTCTTCTGTGTTTTGTACCTACTACCCCTGCTTTTGGCTACCAAATCACAAGCCAATTCTGATGGGACCATACAGGCCTTACAGCTGCTACACAGACAGGATCCATTGTGTGTCTCATTTTTCCTTCCTTCTGAAAGATCAGAAGAAGGGTGAACTAAATTATGATGTCAGCCAGACCGAAAGGCAAAATAGTGGACCAGTCATGAAGTGGGGAAGGTAGGAACAGCATGAGAAATCCACAGAGTGGCCCTATGACATAATGGTGAGGTGGAAGCAGCATGAGGAGGCCACAGAGTGGCATAATGACAGTGTGGAGGTGGCAGGAGGTTGAGGAGGCGGTGGATGGGTGGATGTGGCGGTGCAGGTTGACGTGGCGATGTAGGTGGAAGCGGCGGTGAAGGAGGAATAGGTAGCCAACACTGATTTGTGTTATATTTTATTTTTAAATTGGGGTATCCCCCAAAATATTGGGACATATAAGAAAATAAAACAAAGAATAAGTGCACTTGAGTACAAGAATGGATGGTTGAGGCTGATATAAATGTCTATTCTGCACAAGGTACAGACAAGTCCTGTGGGATCCAAGCCTGGTTCATTTTAATGAACGTGAGCTTGTCCACGTTGGCTGTGGACAGGCGGCTGCGCTTGTCGGTGATGACGCCCCCTGCCGTGCCAAACACACATTCAGATAATACACTAGCTGCAGGGCAGGCCAGCACCTAAAGGGCAAGCTCAGGCCATGTGCCCAATTTGTAGACCCAGAAGTTGAAGGGGGCAGACCCGTCATTCAGTACGTGTAGGCGTGTGCACACATACTGCTCCACCATGTTGGTGAAATGCTGCCTCCTGCTAAGACGTTCCATATCAGCTGGTGGTGCTGGTTGTTGTGGCGTGCTGACAAAGCTTTTCCACATTTTGGCCATGCAAACCCTGCCTTCTGAGGTGCTGGCGGTGCCCCAGCTGCTTTGGCGACCTCTTCCTCGTCCTCTGCCTTCGTCTTGTGTTTCAACTGTCAGGTGGGAATGCCACCAGCAGCGCGTCTACCAGCATGTGCTTGTACTCGAGCATCTTACGATCACGCTCCAGTGACGGAATTAAGGACGGTACGTTGTCCTTGTAACGGGGATCCAGCAGCGTGGCCAACCAGTAATCAGCACAAGTTAGAATGTGGGCAACTCGGCGGTCATTGCGGAGACACTGCAGCATGTAATTGCTCATGTGTGCCAGGCTGCCCAGAGGCAACGAAAAGCTGTCCTCTGTAGGAGGTGTATCGTCTGTGTCCTCTGTATCCCCGCATCTATGCACCAGTGATGGCCATGAGCTGGTCTGGGTGCCACCCTGCTGTGAACATGGTTCCTCCTCCTGCATCTCCTCCTCCTCATCCTCCACCTCCTTATCCTCCAGAACTGTGCCCTGGCTGGACAATTGTGTACCTTGGGTTTGTGGGTGCAGGAACCCACCCTCGGAGCCACTTTGGAATGACTGGCCGGAAACCCTACGAAATGATCCCTCTTCCTCCTCCTCCTCCTGTGCCACATCCTCTTCCATCATCGCCAGAAGTGTTTTTTCAAGGAGGCATAGAAGTGGAATAGTAATGCTGAGAACGGCGTTATCGGCACTGGCCATGTTGGTGGAGTATTCGAAACAGCGCAACAAGGAACACAGGTCTCGCATAGAGGCCCAGTCATTGGTGGTGAAATGGTGCTGTTCTGCCGAGCGACTCACCCGTGCGTGCTGCTGCTGAAACTCCACTATCGCCTGCTGCTGCTCGCACAGTCTGGCCAGCATGTGCAAGGTGGAGTTCCACCTTGTGGGCACGTCGCATATGAGGCGGTGAGCGGGAAGGCCGAAGTTACGCTGCAGCGCTGACAGGCGAGCAGCAGCAGGGTGAAAAAGCCGAAAGCGCGCACAGACGGCCCGCACTTTATGCAACAGCTCTGACATGTCGGGGTAATTTTTAAGGAATCTCTGCACCACCAAATTCAGCACATGCGCCAGGCAAGGGATGTGCGTCAAACCGGCTAGTCCCAGAGCTGCTCCGAGATTTCGCCCATTATCGCACATCACCAGGCCGGGCTTGAGGCTGACTGGCACAAACCACTCATCGGTCTGTTGTTCCATGTCCGTCCACAGCTCCTGCGCGGTGTGGGGTTTGTCCCCCAAACAGATAAGTTTTAAAACTGCCTGCTGTCGTTTACCCCTGGCTGTGCTGAAGTTGGTGTTGAAGGTGTTACGCTGACCGGATGAGGAGCTGGTAGAGGATGAGGAAGCAGAATAGGAGGAGGAGGAAGCAACAGGAGGCAAACTGATGCGCCCTGCAATCCTCTGTGGTGGAAGGACATGCGCCAAACTGCTATCCGCCTCAGGCCCAGCCGCCACTGCATTTACCCAGTGTGCTGTTATGGAGATATAACGTCCCTGACCGTGCTTACTGGTCCACGTATCCATAGTCAGGTGCACCTTGCCACAGATGGCGTTGCGCAGTGCACACCTGATTTTGTCCCCTACTTGGTTGTGAAGATAAGGGATGGCTCTCCTTGAAAAGTAGTGGCGGCTGAGCACGACGTACTGTGGGACAGCCACCGCCATAAGGCATTTAAAACTATCCGTCTCCACCAGACAGAATGACAGCATTTCAAAGGCAAGTAATTTAGAAATGCTGGCTTTCAGTGCTAGGGATTGTGGGTGGTTAGGGGGGTACTTCCTCTTCCTCTCCAGCGTTTGGGATATGGAGAGCTGAACGCTTCCGTGGGACATTGTGGAGATGCTTGGTGACCCAGGTGTTGGTGTTGCTGGCAGATCCTCTGTTTGCGGGGTGCCAGGTGGCACTGTCACTCCAGAGGTGGATGAAGAGGCCGCGACTGCAGCAGAAGAGGAAGCAGGAGGAGCAGAGACCTTTCTTGGTTTTTGAGGTGTCTACTCCACTGCAGCTCGTGCTTTGCAATTAAATGCCTGGTCATGCAGGTTGTGCTCAGGTTGAGAAGGTTTATGCCTCCCTTCAGGCTCTGATTGCACAGCGTGCAAACCACTCGTGTCTTGTCATCAGCACATTGTCTGAAGAACTGCCACGCCAGGGAACTCCTTGGAGCTGGCTTTGGTGTGCTCGGTCCCTTGCTGCGGTGGGCAGTAGGAGGCATACTGTCTAGAAGACGGCCGCTCCACTTTTGCACCCTTCTCCCTCTTCTGCTGTGCTGGTGGCTCTGTGCGACCACCGCCTCTTCCTCCGAACTACATCGGTCACTCGCATGACCTTGATTCCATGTGGGGTCGAGGACGTCATCGTCCGCCACATCATCTTTTACCCAGTCTTCACCCCTGACTTTCTTGTCGGTCTGCACACTTTCGAAAGCCCCAGCAGTTGGCACCTGTGTTTCGTCATCATCCGAGACGTGCTGCGATGTTCCTCCAATGTACTCATCTTGAAAAATAAGTGGTTGGGCATCGGTGCACTCAATCTCTTCCACTTCTGGGGCAGGGCTAGGTGGTTGGCCCTGGGAAACCCTGCTAACAGAGTCATCAAAAAGCAGAAGAGACTGCTGCATGACTTGGGGCTCAGACTGCTTGGCTGATTTGCAAGGGGGTGAGGTGAAAGACCGATGGACATCGGCTGCAGGTGCCAACTGTGGTCTTTCAGCATGAGTCTGGGTGGGAGACAATGTGAAGGAACTGGATCCACTGTCAGCAACCCAATCTACTATCGCCTGTACTGTTTCAGGCCTCACCATTCGTAGAGCAGCATTAGGCCCGACAAAATACCGCTGCAGGTTTTGTCGCCTACTCGCACCTGAGGAAGGGGTTTCACTTGTGAGTGTAGCTGGCATAGATCGCCCACGTCCTCTCCCTGCAACGGGAGCTCCACCAGCAGCACCACGACCTGGGCCACGTCCCTTATTTGAGGCTCTCCTCATATTTTTTTAATTTAGGATCTTGCCCTAAATGGGTGTTTAATTAATAGTAGACAGTATGTAAAGGGTGTATCTCACACGGCCTGAACCAGACTAGGCCTCAATAAAAGATTTTTTTGCCCAAAATGGCTATATTTCAAAAGCCTAATTCAAACCCCTGTATGTATAGGGGCGATCACACACGCCCTGAACCAGTGTAGGCCTGAATTCAATATTGGTGGCCAAATGGCGGTATTTAAAATCTCTGAATGTAACCCAAATGTATTAAGGGTGTATCTCACAATGACATCTGCATCAAAGGCTGCCAACTAAATTTTTTGTACCCAAATGAGTGTTTGTTTAAAAACTGAATTTGACAGCAGTATATAAGCCTGTAATTTCACACGTGCTGATGCTGCAAGGACTGAAAATAGTGTTTTTTGAAAAAAGAGTGTGTTTTTCAAACCCCAGAAAATGATGGGTGTATTTCTACCTTAAATTGTACACTGACTAATACAGATGTTGTAGATTGCCAAAAAAGTCTTTTTTTGCTAACAGAATATGAAAGCTGTATATATTAAACTTGAATTTAACACTTGCAGATCTGGAAAATACAGTTTTTTGAAAAAAATTGTGTTTTTAAAACCCCAGAAAATGATGTGTGTATTTCTACCTTAAATTGCACACTGACTAATACAGATGTTGTAGTTTGCCCCCCAAAAATGGTGACTTGCAATGTCCCAAAAGCTCAGATGCAGTGCTGGTGCACTGAGCATGCATAAAAAGGCCTCCGCCACCCACCTAACTAACAGAATTCTAAAAGTTTTTGGTCAATGAGCTCAGGGCAGGATAAACTATAGTGCCCTGCACCCACACTACTATTTGTCTGTAGATCGCTGAGTTAGATTCTCTCCTATGCTCTCCCTGAAATCACAAGTCCAGCAGCATCCTCTCCCTACACTTGTAACAGCAGAGTGACGTGCAGTGCTACGTGACTCAAGCTTATATAGAGCCTGGGTCACATGCTGCTCTGGCCAATCACAGCCATGCCATTAGTAGGCATGGCTGTGATGGCCTCTTGGGGCAAGTAGTATGACGCTTGTTGATACAGCCTTTCAAAAAGCGCCAAGAAAGCGGCAAACACTGAACCCGAACTTTTACAGAAATGTTTGGGTCCGGGGTCCCAAAATCCTAAAGTTCGGTACGAATCCGAACTTTACAGTTCGGGTTCGCTCAACCCTAATCTACAGCCATCTTAGGAACGAGCTAAGAGCTGAGATGCTGTGTGTGGGCAGAAAAGCTAATGGATCCAGGAGTGAGAGGACCTCCTCTAGGACCCCAGATGTAGCTGAGTGAAGCTGATCGTTGTCCAAGACCTTTCCGGGGAAAGGAGGATTGTTTCCAGGAAGGCTGATAAGAGCTAAGGAACAAGCTACATACCCTGTGGGATCTCCTGCTTGCTGGAGAGAATGGTTGTTCGGTTCAGAGACCTCAGTGGATAAAGAGCAGACCCGGGTCAGTAAGATAGTGCACGCATCATACTGCAGTGTTGGCGCCTAGAGACTTAGACCAGGCCTGTAGCTAGATAGTTAGGGTCTCTGCTTTTTATCAGGCCTAAAGTGTTGCTACTGTCCTACAAGGACTCCATTACTAAAAAGGGACTTTGCACATTTGAGAGCTGATAAACACCCACACGAACGGTATCCAGTTCAGCGTTTTGCTCAGGAGATATAATCAGGCACGTGCTACCGGACTAGTGGGAGGAGGAATAATATAGAGAACGGCAAGATTGTGAAGTGTTGTGTTGCACCGCAGGACAGCCCGTACTAAGCAATCAACCAATTGTTCATGCTTGTTCAGGGTAATAATAGGTACAGCGAGGCAGTTTTACCAATAAATTTCAACTGCCATCCATCAGGGGGCGCCGTGCTGTGCAACACAGAGGTCTCAGCCTTTGGACTGGGTGTATGTAAACTTATTTTATGTTCTCACAATTTGTGGTTGTGTTTATTATCACGTGTTAATAAAATTCCGTTTTTGCCTATGCTGGTGTCAGAGTTGCTTTCCTCGTTCGTGACTTTGCTGTATCCTGCGGCGCTCACCCCAGTACAACGCTTACAAGGAGATCACAGAGTGGCACAATGACAGAGTCATAACAACTGAATCCTCATCATTTCCACTACTACACTCAACATTTGCACCTTACGGTGCTGGCATCACGAACAACACAGGGGCCCAGCCACCAAAGCACCCTAAGCATACCCACTACCATCAAGGGCACCTCAACTTCCATCTGGCTGGTGTTCCCTGCAATAGAGAGTGCCCCGGAGGATTTAGTGCTGTCTTCCTCATCACTGCACGCTGACCCAGGGAGGCTCTGCCAAACGTGAGTAAATGAACTACTACCCTCATCGGCCCACGTAGCCTCACGCAATTCCCCTGCGGACCCAGTCGCTGCATGAGGAGACCACAGACTGGACCAATGACAGAGTCTGTAGGTGGTGTCAGCATGAGGAGACCACAGAGTTGCACAATGACAGAGTCTGGAGGTGGCAGCAGCATTAGGAGGCCACAGAGTGTCAGAATGACAGAGTGTGGAGGTGTCAGCAGCATGAGCAGACCACAGAGTGGCCCAATGACAAGTATTAATCGTGAATATTCAAATTGCAAATTCTTAGCGCGAATATTGGCACTTTGAGAATTCGCTATCATCTCGAATATAGTGCTATATCTTCGTAATCGTGAATATTCTATATTTTGTTTCATCAGTACCCATGATCCCTCACTGTTTCTTGCTTGTGGGCCAATGAGAAGGCTGCAATATCTTTAATTTTAGAAGTAGTATTGATCTAATTTTTATCGCAAATTTTCTGATTGTCGATTTTTGCAATCAAGAAAATAATAACTGGAGAACACAAATTCATGAATTTGCGAATATATGCCGAATATTCACCCAAATATTCGAAAAATATTGCGAATTCGAATATTGCCCCTGCCGCTTATCACTGACAATGACTGGAGTCTGGAGCTGGCGGCAGCATCAGGAGGCGGCAGAGTGGCACAATGAAAGAATCTGGAGGTGTCGGCAGCTTCATGAGGCCCACAGAGGGGCAAGGTGGCATAGTATGGAGGTGGCAGCAGCATCAGGAGGCCACAGAGTGGCAATTTGACATAGTGTGGCGGTGGCAGCAGCAGCATGAGGAGACCACAGAGTGGCAAGGTGACATAGTGTGGAGGTGGCAGCTGCATCAGAAGGCCACAGAGTGGCAAGGCTACATAGTGTTTAGGTGGCAGCAGCATTTGGAGGCCACTTAGTGGCAAGGTGACATAGTGTGGAGGTGGGTGGCAATTCCAGTACCCTCTGAAGATGATGGGTGAAAGAAGGAGCACTTGGCATCAGATGTATGGCATCAGGCGGGTAGCAGCATCAGAATAATAGCTGAGGCATGTAGCTAAAAAAAACGGTCTCTTTTATCAAAGTGTTGGTGTGGCACCATGAATTATCTAGTCTGATACATTCATCTTGACAAAGGTTAGTGTCTCCACATTTTGCATGGACAGGCGGGTACTTCTTGGGGTAACTATGGCCCCCACCGCACTAAACACCTGGTCTGATGCCACACTACTGACCGGGCAGGACAGCTTTTTCAGGGCAAACTCAGCCAGTTGTGGCCACAAATCCAGTTTGGCTGCCCAGTAGTCCAGCGGATCTTCAATGACGGCTGCACTCCAAGTTTGCCACCACCTGCTGGTTTAGGTTCTGCTCACTAAGCGGATGAAGAAAGCTTATCAGCGACTCTAGACTCAGGCTGCTGCTGATGGAGCTGGTACTTCTCCTGCCACCCCACCCATCCCCAGCAGCCATGGCAGTGAACGTGAGCGCAGAAGGCTCCCCCGGTCAGTCCTGCGAGAGGATGGATGATAAAGCAGATAGGCAGCTGCCAACTGACTACATAGGATGTCTCTATAGTAGTTCAGTTTGCCATACTTCTCAGCGGGTGAAAAAAAATCCCCCATTTTGGACCGATAGCGAGGGTCCAACAAGGTAGAGAGCCAGAAGTCATCCCGCTGCCGAATAGTGACAATTCGGCTGTCACTACCCAAGCAAGTGAGCATGCAGCAGGCCATTTGCGCAAGTGACTCAGAGGGACTCCCTGCCTCCATCTCCACTGCATACTGCCACGGTGTGTTTGGGTCTTCTGCCTCATCTTCCTCAAAGCCCTGTAGCTCTTCTGGCTGCTCCTGCTCCTCCTCTCCTGTCTACTGTATAAAAAAAACACCCATTTCGCTACACATTGCTAGTGCTTCATTGTCCTCCTATTCCTCCTCCAGTTCAGCCCCCACAGGGCTCATGTGGCCGTGAGATCACGTCTCCAGTCCCCTGACCAGCCAAATTTACCAGCATCTGTTCCAGGACATGAAGCAGTGGAATGACATTGTTCATCCCGTAGTCCTGGCGACTGACAAATAACATGGCCTTCTCAAAGGGCCTTAGCAAATGGCAGGTGTCACGCATGAGCTGCCAGTGGCTGACATCGAAGTTAAACAGGGGAGTACTCCTGTCCGCTTGGATGATCAGAAAATTGTTTATGTCCTTTCTCTGTTTGTACAGTCGGTCCAACATATGGAGGGTGGAATTCTAACTGTCAGCCTATGTTGGGGGATGCCGTTCTGCCGCTGCAGCTCAAGGAGGGTGTGTTTTGCGGTGTACGAGTTGTTGAAGTGCATGCAAAGTTTCCTGGCCATTTTTAGGATGACTTGCAGATGGGTGGAAGACTTCAGGAACTGCTTGACAACCAGATTGAACACTTGTGCCATGCAGGGCGCATGGCTCAGCCCTCCTTGACGCAGCACCAACACCATGTTCTTCCCGCTGTTGGGGACAAGAATAGGCATATTCTATAAGTGCCGGCGTTGTGCGGTCCGCAAAATGCGGAACGCACATTGCCGGTGTCCGTGTTTTGTGGATCCGCAAAACACACACGGATGTGTGAATGGACCCTAAATTGCACACTGACAAAACCTGCATAAGCCCCAGATGGAGGGTATTGCCAAAAATGGGTGCTTTTTTAAAATCATAAAATTATTGCTGTATTTCAAGCTTGTATTTAACAATGACAGATGCAGCAAACGCCGCAAAATTAGGATTTTGCCCTAAATGGGTGTTTTTTTATAACAGAATATGACAGCAGTATATAATGCTTGAATTTCACACTGACAAATGCAGCAAGGGCTGTAAAACTTTGTATTTTGCACAAAAAGGGTGTTTTTTAAAACACCGAAAATGAGTGCTGTATTTCAAGCTTAAATTGCACACAGACAAATGCTGCAAAGGCCACAGATGTAGGGTCTTGCCAAAAATGGGTGATTTTTTTAAACCCAGATTATAATTGCAGTAGTTTAAGCTTCTATTTGACTGTCACAAATGCACATATGCTGTGCTGGTGCACAGAACTTGCATAAAATGGCCGCCGCTGCCCACCTAACTAACAGACGGATAAAAGTTATTTTGCTGGGTCACTGGGCTCAGGGCAGGGTAAAAAGATTGTGCACTGCACCCACAAAAAATCTAGGTAGAACGCTGAGTTAACAAGCACTTCAGATTAAAGATTCTGTCCTATTCTCTCCCTCACAGCAGCAGCATCCTATCCCTACACTAATCATAGCAGAGTGACGTGCAGCGCTACGTGACTCCAGCTTATATAGAGGCTGGGTCACATGCTGCACTGGCCAATCACAGCCATGCCATTAGTAGGCATGGCTGTGATGGCTTTTAAGGGCACAAGGAGTAAAACGCTTGTTGATTGGCTGCCCTGCAGCCTTTCAAAAAGCGGCATTAAATCGCCGAACACTGAACCCCAACCCGAACTTTTACTGAAAACTTTACAGGTCGGGTTCGCTCAACCCTATTTGAGAGTTATCAGGGTTAGAGCTCTAGTTTTAGAGTAAATTAGACTAACGTTTATTGTAAAAAAAAAGATAATAATAATAAAAAAAAAAATTATGTTAAATAATAAAGAAAAAAAATATTGGGGACATTAGTACTTGTCTCTGATTATGAATACTCTGCGTTTCAAACACCCCCCCTCATACCTCCGAACCTCTATCTTCTATCTGTGAGTAAAGATGGCCTTGTGGTTCGCCCGACGGTCGTATCGCGGCGAACTTTACTCGTTCGCGATTCGCAAAACATGCAAACATGTGGTGATGTTCGCATGCGCCATATTCTTTTGCATTGCACCAAACTTTGACCCATGACACATCCATCAGGTGGGACACGATAGCCAATTGAGACGTTTCAGCACATGGACACACGCCCACCATATAACAGAACCCGATCTGGCAGCCATTTTACATTCTGTGTTTTGCCAGTGTAGGGAGAGGTTGCTTTGTGGAGCAGGGACAGACTGTTAGGGACACCAAATGCTAGCTAATAGGTCCACAAAAAGTCCTTTTAAGGACTGGTATAGGTGTGCTATCGATAAGTGTGATACACTGAGGGGTGTGATATACAAACCGGATTCCAAAAAAGTTGGGACACTATACAAATCGTGAATAAAAACTGAATGCAATGATGTGGAGGTGCCAACTTCTAATATTTTATTCAGAATAGAACATAAATCACGGAACAAAAGTTTAAACTGAGAAAATGTACCATTTTAAGGGAAAAATATGTTGAATCAGAATTTCATGGTGTCAACAAATCCCCAAAAAGTTGGGACAAGGCCATTTTCACCACTGTGTGGCATCTCCCCTTCTTCTTACAACACTCAACAGACATCGGGGGATCGAGGAGACCAGTTTCTCAAGTTTAGAAATAGAAATGCTCTCCCATTCTTGTCTAATACAGGCCTCTAACTGTTCAATCGTCTTGGGCCTTCTTTGTTGCACCTTCCTCTTTATGATGCGCCAAATGTTCTCTATAGGTGAAAGATCTGGACTGCAGACTGGCCATTTCAGTACCCGGATCCTTCTCCTACGCAGCCATGATGTTGTGATTGATGCAGAATGTGGTCTGGCATTATCTTGTTGAAAAATGCAGGGTCTTCCCTGAAAGAGATGACGTCTGGATGGGAGCATATGTTGTTCTAGAACCTGAATATATTTTTCTGCATTGATGGTGCCTTTCCAGACATGCAAGCTGCCCATGCCACACGCACTCATGCAACCCCATACCATAAGAGATGCAGGCTTCTGAACTGAGCGTTGATAACAACTTGGGTTGTCCTTGTCCTCTTTGGTCCGGATGACACGTCGTCCCAGATTTCCAAAAAGAACTTCGAATCGTGACTCGTCTGACCACAAAACAGTCTTCCATTTTGCCACACTCCATTTTAAATGATCCCTGGCCCAGTGAAAACGCCTGAGCTTGTGGATCTTGCTTAGAAATGGCTTCTTCTTTGCACTGTAGAGTTTCAGCTGGCAACGGAGGATGGCACGGTGGATTGTGTTCACTGACAATGGTTTCTGGAAGTATTCCTGAGCCCATTCTGTGATTTCCTTTACAGTAGCATTCCTGTTTGTGGTGCAGTGTCGTTTAAGGGCCCAGAGATCACGTGCATCCAGTATGGTTTTATGGCCTTGACCCTTACGCACAGAGATTGTTCCAGATTCTCTGAATCTTCGGATGATGTTATGCACAGTTGATGATGATAGATGCAAAGTCTTTGCAATTTTTCGCTGGGTAACACCTTTCTGATATTGCTCCACTATCTTTCTGCGCAACATTGTGGGAATTGGTGATCCTCTACCCATCTTGGCTTCTGAGAGACACTGCCACTCTGGGAAGCTCTTTTTATACCCAATCATGTTGCCAATTGACCTAATTAGTGTTAATTGGTCTTCCAGCATTTCGTTATGCTCAAATTTACTTTTTCCAGCCTCTTATTGCTACTTGTCCCAACTTTTTGGGGATTTGTTGACACCGTGAAAATTGGAATCAACTTATTTTTCCTTTAAAATGATACATTTACTCGGATTAAACGTTTGATCTGTCATCTACGTTCTAATACAAATAAAATATTGACATTTTCCATCTCCACATCATTGCATTCAGTTTTTATTCACATTTTATTTAGTGTCCCAACTTTTTTGGAATCCGGTTTGTACTTATAATATACTTTCTAACATAGAAAGTATAATAGAGTGCACTTGCATTGTGCAGCAGTTGTGTTTGGTTCTGCTGCGCTACCGCAGCAATATAGAATGACAAACGCTATTGGAATAACTAATTGCAACTAGTGTGTTATACCTGTTGCCCCCAAAAAGCAGATTTCTAACATAGAAAGTATATTATAGTGAATTTGTATTGTGCAGCAGTATTGTGCGGTTCTGCTACGATACCGCATGTATATAGAGGGACAAGTGTTATTGGAACAACTATTTGCAACGGGTGTGATACACCTGTTGCCCAAAACAAAACTGAGGGGTGAGATATACCTGCTTCCATTAAATATTGATTCAGGGGTTCTATATAACTGTTTCCACAAAATACTGTTTGAGGGGTGTGATATACCTCCTTCTACAAAATACTGATTAAGGGGTTCTATATATCTGCTTCCACAAAATATTGATTGAGGGGTGTAATATACCTACTTTCACAAAATACTGATTAAGGGGTTTGATATCCCTGCTTCCACAAAATACAGATTGAGGGGTGCGATATACCTGCTTCCACCAAATATTCAGGGGTTCTGTATACCTGTCTTCACAAAATACTGTTTTAGGGGTGCGATATACCTGCTTCTACAATATACTGATTAAGTGGTTCAATATAACTACTTCCACAAAATACTGATTAAGGGGTTTGATATTCATGCTTCCACAAAATACAGATTGAGGGGTGCGATATACCTGCTTCCACAAAATATTGATTCAGGTGTTCTATATACCTGCTTCCACAAAATACTGATTGAGGGGTGCGATATGCCTGCTTCCACCAAATATTGATTGAGGTCTGCGATACACTTCCTCAAAATACTGATTGAGGGGTGCGATATACCTGCTTCCACCAAATATTGATTGAGGCCTGCGATATACTGGCTTAAAAAAAATTCTGATTGAGGGGTGCGATATACCTGCTTCCGCAAAATACTGATTAAGGGGTTCTATATACCTGCTTCCACAAAATACTGATAGAGGGGTGCGATATACCTGCTTCCACGATATATTGATTGAGGCCTGCGATACACTGGCTTACACAAAATACTGATTGAGATGTGCGATATACCTGCTTCCACAAAATACTGATTAAGGGGTTTGAAATACCTGCTTCCACAAAATACTGATTGAGGTGTGTGATATACCTGCGAGCACAAAATACTGATTAAGGGGCTCTATATTCCTGCTTTCACAAAATACTGATTGATGCGTGCAATATACCTGCTTCCACCAAATATTGATTCAGGTGTTCTATATACCTGTTTCCACAAAATACTGATTGAGGGGTGCGATATACCTGCTTCCACCAAAGATTGATTCAGGGGTTCTTTATACCTGTCTCCACAAAATACTGTTTTAGGGGTGCGATATACCTGCTTCTACAAAATACTGATTAAGGGGTTCTATATAACTACTTCCACAAAATACTGATTAAGGGGTTCTATATACCTTCTTTCACAAAATACTGATTGAGGAGTACGATATACCTGCTTCCACAAAATACTAATTGAGGGGTGCGATATACCTGCTTCCACCAAATATTGATTAAGGCCTGCGATACAACAGCTTCCACAAAATACAGATTGAGGGGTGCGATATACCTGCTTCTACAAAATATTGATTCAGGTGTTCTATATACCTGCTTCCACAAAATACTGATTGAGGGGTGCGATATGCCTGCTTCCACCAAATATTGATTGAGGCCTGCGATATACTGGCTTCCAAAAAATTCTGATTGAGGGGTGCAATATACCTGCTTCCACAAAATACTGATTAAGGGGTTCTATATACCTGCTTCCACAAAATACTGATAGAGGGGTGCGATATACCTGCTTCCACGATATATTGATTGAGGCCTGCGATACACTGGCTTACACAAAATACTGATTGAGATGTGCGATATACCTGCTTCCACAAAATACTGATTAAGGGGTTTGAAATACCTGCTTCCACAAAATACTGATTGAGGTGTGTGATATACCTGCGAGCACAAAATACTGATTAAGGGGCTCTATATTCCTGCTTTCACAAAATACTGATTGATGCGTGCAATATACCTGCTTCCACCAAATATTGATTCAGGTGTTCTATATACCTGTTTCCACAAAATACTGATTGAGGGGTGCGATATACCTGCTTCCCCCAAAGATTGATTCAGGGGTTCTTTATACCTGTCTCCACAAAATACTGTTTTAGGGGTGCGATATACCTGCTTCTACAAAATACTGATTAAGGGGTTCTATATAACTACTTCCACAAAATACTGATTAAGGGGTTCTATATACCTTCTTTCACAAAATACTGATTGAGGAGTACGATATACCTGCTTCCACAAAATTCTGATTGAGGGGTGCGATATACCTGCTTCCACCAAATATTGATTAAGGCCTGCGATACAACAGCTTCCACAAAATACTGATTGAGGGGTGCGATATACCTGCTTCTACAAAATACTGATTAAGGGGTTTGATATTCATGCTTCCACAAAACACTGATTGAGGGGTGCGATATACAAGCTTCTACAAAATATTGATTAAGTTTTTTTTTATACTAGCTTCCATAAAATACTGATTGAGGGGTGCGATATACCGGATTCCACCAAATACTGATTGAGGCCTTCATTATACCTGCTTCCACAAATACTGCTCTTCGCTAGGGACTTTGACACAGGGTCATTTTGAAAATGACAGGTAGGAGTTGGGCAGTGGGAAGTTGGAGAAGGTGAGTGCGATTACGTCAAAGGATGCACCAGAGTTGGTTGAGTGGCTTACTCGGCCTTCCGCTTCTGCACCCTCCTTGTCCTCTGTATCTGCACCCTGCTCACTCTCTGCCCCGAACAACACCACCACCACCACCACCATAGCCCCTCCACTCGAGTCAGAGGAATTATTTTCCCATCCATTCCCAGACCTTACTGATGCAAAGCCATTCTTGGCATCGGATGAGGAAGAGGAGGTAGCAACGGCCGCCATCCAGCGGTCTGACGACAGTACCCAGATCAGCCCAAGAAGGGTGGTCCCCGCTGTTGCTGCTTACTGCGAGATCTCTAATGTCAGTGGTGGTGAAGGTGACGATGATGACATGTCGATGGACATCACGTGGGTGCCCACAAGAGAGGAAGAGGAGTGGAGTTCAGAGGTAGAGATGGAGCAGCAGATAGGGAGAAGGAGGAGAAGCAGGTAGAACACGCAGTGCACAGGAGGTAAAAAGCAGACTGCAAATGTATCTGGAGCAAGCCATCCACCATGCACGGTCACATCTTGCACTCCCAGGACGCCAGCACATGGCTCCGCAGTGTGGGCTTTTTTCAATGTGTCAGCTGCTGATAATAGTGTTGCTATCTGCAGCCTGTGCTGTCAACGCATAAGTCGCGGTAAGGCCAACACTCACCTAGGGACGATCGCCTTAGGAAGGCACCTGGCCTCCCATCACTGAGCCCAGTGGGAGCGACGCCATCAGAACCAACAAAGCCACACTCCCGTAGCTCCACTTCCTGCCTCTTTTCCTACTCCTCCTCTCTCCTCCCATTTGTCCTCCACTCCACCTTCCACTGTGCCGTCGTCGCGTTCATCTGGCACAAGGCAGGCTTCCGTGGCCCAAATGTTCGAGCGTAAAAAATTTATGACGCCAGATAATCCTCTTGCCCAACGGCTGACCGCTGGCTTGTCTTAACTGCTAGCCCGCCAAATACTGCCATATAAATTGGTGGACTCGGAGGCCTTTAGAAAATTTGTGGCCATTGGCACACCGCAATGGAAGGTCCCCAGAAAGAAATATTTCTCCCAGAAGAGCATCCCAGAGTTATATGGCCACTTTCAGCGGCAATTGAATTCATCTTTGGCACACAGTATATGCTTGATAGGCTTCTCCAGCAGCAATGTGCCGTTAATGACTACCTGTATGAACTCTGCAGCAGGACAGGTTCTGGGGAGCTTGGTTTCTTTTCACCACGCCAGTGACTAATCATGCGCGACACATGTAGACTGCTGTGGCCATTTGATGACATCATTAAAGTGGTCAGTTGCAGCCAGGGCACCATCAGGAGAAAGTGGATCAAAAGGTGTTCGATCCACTGTCTTCCCACCCGATGGTAGTCTGGCTTTATTCCAAAAACAAGTGTTAAAAGAGGTCAAGGCTTGGGAATATCCGTCTATAAAAAGTAATTTAAATGCCAAAGAAAAGAGAGCCCTACAGTGGCTGAGTAAGCGGAGTGACCTGACTATCAAACCGGCCGACAAGGGTAGGAACATCGTGGTTATGTATACCACGTCTTATGTGAAAGAAGTAGAAAGTCAACTGAAAATTGAAGATGTATATGCCCCCCTGAAAGTTGATCCTACACATACTGTACATATCAGAAACAACTAAGGTCCCTTTTGTTGAAATTTGTTGACCAGGGAATTCTATCTACAGCCACCGTGGAGAGTCTATTTCTGGAATTTCCTGTCTGACCTGTGTTGTATTACATTCCAAAAGTGTATAAGTCACTGGTGGACCCACCTGAGTGTCCCATTATTACGGGAATTGTCTCAGTTAATGACTCGCCAGTATATTGACTCGCTTTTACGCCCTTTATTGAAGGGAATTCCCTCATTTTTTAAGGACACTGGTGACTTTTTGGATGCAATCAAAGAAATGGAATGGCAAGATGGTTATGCATTAGCATCCATCGATGTTGAAAGTTTATATACTAGTATACCTCAGGATTTGGGGGTGCAGTGTGTCCGGGATGTTCTGGAGAGTTACAAAAAAAATCTGTGAATTTTGAGGATTTTGTTACTAAAGCATTGCATTTTATTTAGACACATAATGCATTTATGTTCAATAAAAACTGGTTTATACAACGCTCAGGGACAGCGATAGGGACCCAAGTGGCATGTACTTTCGCCATCCTCTTCCTCTCAGTGTTTGAAGAGAAATATATTCAGTTGATAACCCTTTTTATATGTTATATTAAGACATTTTTCAGATTTATTGACAATGTGTTCATCGTATGGACGGGGACCGTTTTGCAGTTTGATGAATTTGTGGAGTATCTTAAGGGTACTTTCACACTAGCGTTTTTCTTTTCCAGCGCTGAGTTCCGTCCTAGGGGCTCAAATCCGGAAAATAACTGATCAGTTTTATCCTAATGCATTCTGAATGGAGAGTAATCCGTTCAGGATGCATCAGGATGTCTTCACTTCAGTCTTTTTGACTGATCAGGCTTTTCAGAAAAACGTAGCATGCTGTATTTTTTACCTCTGGCCAAAAATCCTGAACACTTTGACTGAACGCCAGATCCGGTCTTTTTCCCATTGACTTGCATTAGCGCCGGATCCGGTGCTGTGTGTTCATTCAAACCGGATCCAGCTTTTGCATGTTAAACCCGAAAAATGTGAAAAAAAAGTTAAAGTCCATAAATGGCGGATCCGTTTTTTCCAATGCATTTTTTCATTGTGATCAAAATCCTGATCAGGATTGAAATGTAATCCGTTTTCACACGTTTTTCCGGATCCGGCGGGCAGTTCCGGTGTCGGAATTGAACGCCGGATTAAAACAACGCTAGTGTGAAAGTAGCCTAACACTAAAAACCAGATGAATATGCGATTTACTAGCAAAATTAATTTTGACGAGTTGGAAACATAGAAACATAGAATGTGTCGGCAGAAAAGAACCATTTGGCCCATCTAGTCTGCCCAATATACTGAATCCTATTAATAGTCCCTGGCCCTATCTTATATGAAGGATAGCCTTATGCCTATCCCATGCATGCTTAAACTCCTTCACTGTATTTGCAGCTACCACTTCTGCAGGAAGGCTATTCCATGCATCCACTACTCTCTCAGTAAAGTAATACTTCCTGATATTTCTTTTAAACTTTTGCCCCTCTAATTTAAAACTGTGTCCTCTTGTGGTAGTTTTTCTTCTTTTAAATATGCTCTCCGCCTTTACCGAGTTGATTCCCTTTATGTATTTAAAAGTTTCTATCATATCCCCTCTGTCTCTTCTTTCTTCCAAGCTATACATATTAAGGTCCTTTATCCTTTCCTGGTAAGTTTTATCCTGCAATCCATGTACTAGTTTAGTAGCTCTTCTCAGAACTCTCTCTAGAGTATCTATATCCTTCTGGAGATATGGCCTCCAGTACTGCGCACAATACTCCAAGTGAGGTCTCACCAGTGTTCTGTACAGCGGCATAAGCACTTCACTCTTTCTACTGCTTATACCTCTCCCTATACATCCAAGCATTCTGCTGGCATTTCGTGCTGCCCTATTACATTGCCTTCCCACCTTTAAGTCTTCTGAAATAATTACTCCTAAATCCCTTTCCTCAGATACTGAGGTCAGGACTGTGTCAAATATTCTATATTCTGCCCTTGGGTTTTTACGCCCCAGGTGCATTATCTTGCACTTATCCACATTAAATTTCAGTTGCCAGAGTTCTGACCATTCTTCTAGTTTTCCTAAATCCTTTTCCATTTGGCGTTTCCCTCCAGGAACATAATCCCTGTTACATATCTTTGTGTCATCAGCAAAAAGACAAACCTTACCATCGAGGCCTTTTGCAATATCACTTATGAAGATATTAAACAAAATTGGTCCCAGTACAGATCCCTGTGGAACCCCACTGGTAACATGACCTTGTTTTGAATGTTCTCCATTGACTACAACCCTCTGCTGTCTGTCACTCAGCCACTGCCTAATCCACTCAACAATATGGGAGTCCATGCTCAATGACTGCAGTTTATTGATAAGTCTTCTATGTGGGACAGTGTTAAAAGCCTTACTAAAATCTAGATATGCGATGTCTACTGCACCTCCACCGTCTATTATTTTAGTCACCCAGTCAAAAAAATCTATAAGATTTGTTTGACATGATCTCCCTGAAGTAAACCCATGTTGTTTTTCATCTTGCAATCCATGGGATTTTAGATGTTCCACAATCCTATCCTTTAATAGGGTTTCCATTAATTTGCCTACTATTGATGTCAGACTCACTGGTCTATAGTTGCTCGATTCCTCCCTATTACCTTTCTTGTGAATGGGCACGACATTTGCCAATTTCCAATCTTCCGGGACGACTCCTGTTACTAATGATTGGTTAAATAAATCTGTTAACGGTTTTGCCAGCTCACCACTAAGCTCTTTTAATAATTTTGGGTGTATCTCATCAGGCCCCTGTGACTTATTTGTCTTCACTTTAGACAGCAAACTTAGAACATCTTCCTCTGTAAAGACACATGCATCAAACGATTTATTAGTCATCCTTTCTAGTGGAGGTCCTACTCCTTCTTTTTCTTTTGTAAAAACTGAACAGAAGTATTCATTAAGGCAGTCGGCTAGCCCTTTATTCTCTTCTACATACCTTCCGTCCTTTGTTTTTAATTTAGTTATTCCTTGTTTTAATTTCCTTTTTTCATTTATATATCTGAAGAATGTCTTATCCCCTTTTTTCATAGACTGAGCTAGTTTTTCTTCTGCCTGCGCTTTAGAAGTTCTTATAACTTGCTTGGCCTCTTTCTGCCTAATCTTGTAGATTTCCTTATCTTCATTGCTCTGTTTTTTTTTATAATTACAAAATGCTAGCTTTTTATTTTTAATGATTTGGGCCACTTCTGCTGAGTACCACAGTGGTCTCTTCCTTTTTTTGCTTTTACTGACAAGTCTAATGCAATTTTCTGTTGCCTTCAATAATGCACCTTTTAAGTAGTCCCATTTCTCCTGGACTCCATGTAATCCGTTCCAGTCTGATAAGGACTCATTTATGACTAATTTCATTTTTGAAAAGTCTGTTTTTCTAAAATCTAAAACTTTTGTTTTTGTGTGGTGGGACTCTTTCACAGTTCTTATATTAAACCACACTGACTGGTGATCACTAGATCCCAAGGTTTCGCCTACAATGACATCATATACCGAATCCCCATTTGTGAATACCAAATCCAAAATGGCCTCCCTCCGGGTTGGCTCCTCAACCACTTGTTGCAGAGATAACCCCAGTAGGGAATTTAGAATATCTGTACTCCTGGTAGAACTTGCTATTTTGGTTTTCCAGTTTATATCTGGAAGATTGAAATCTCCCATAATGATAACTTCTCCTTTCATTGTCATTTTAGCTATTTCTTCAACTAGTAGATCATCTAGTTCTTTAACTTGACCAGGTGGTCTATATATCACACCTACACGAGTTACTGCATGGTTAGCAAACTGCAACGTAACCCAAACTGACTTTATGTTGGCCTCACCAACTTGTATTAGGTTAGATTTAATGCTATGCTTGGAGTTTCTGGATGTTAAAGGGAACCTGTCATCAACTTTATTCTGGCCATACTAACTGCAGCATAAAGTAGAGACCGGTGAGTTGATTTATGCAGTCTGTCATTTAAAAGTTAAAAGTAAGTGGTTGCTGAGAACCAATATCACAATCATTGCAGACTGGGCCTGAAAAAGAGTCACGGCCACCTGAGAAGAGTCATGGTTATTCATAAATTCCTGCTCTCTCTGCCCACCTGCTGCTGATTGACAGGCTTTTACCTAGTTTTCTCCCTTTCTCTCTAGGAGAGAACTGCCAATTAGGGTTGAGCGAACCCAAATTGTAAAGTTCGGGTTCTTACCAAACTTTAGGATTTTTGGACCCGGACCCGAACATTTCTATAAAAGTTCGGGTTCGGAGTTCTACGATTTCTTAGCGCTTTTTGAAAAGCTGCAGAGCAGCCAATCAACAAGCATTTAGCTGATAGTTAGGTGGGCGGCGGCGGCCATTTTATGCAAGCTCAGTGCACCAGCACTGCATATGTGCTTTTGTGACATTCAAATCCAAGCTTGAAATACTGCAATAATAATCTGGTTTTAAAAAAACACCCTTTTTTTGGCAATATCCTACATCTGGTGCCTTTGCAGCATTAGTCAGTGTGCAATTTAAGCTAGAAATACAGCTATAATTTTCTGGGTTTTTAAAAACACAACTTTTGGGCAAAATACACAATTTTACAGCCCTTGCTGCATCTGCACGTGTGAAATTCAAGCGTTATATACAGCTGTCATATTGTGTTAATAAAAAAAACACCCTTTTTGGGCAAAATACTTAATGTTGCAACCCTTGCTGCATCTGTTATTGTTAAAAACAAGTTTGAAATACTTCAATAATTTTCTGGCTTTGAAAAAACACCCATTTTTGGCAATAACCTTCATCTTGGGCCTCTGCCGCCTTAGTCAGTGTGCAATTTAAGCTAGAAATACAGATATAATTTTCTGGGTTTTTAACCCCTTAGGGACCGGGTATCATTTTCACCTTAAGGACCAGGCCATTTTTTGCAAATCTGACCAGTGTCGCTTTATGTGGTAACTTTAAAACACTTTGACTTATCCAGGCCATTCTGAGATAGTTTTTTTTTTTTGTCACATATTGTACTTCATGACACTGGTAAAATGGAGTAAAAAAAAAATCATTTTTATTTATTAAATACCAAATTTACATTTATTTTTTTTAAATTAGCAAATTTTCTAAGTTTCAATTTCTCTACTTCTATAATACATAGTAATACCTCCAAAAATAGTTATAATTTTACATTCCCCATATGTCTACTTCATGTTTGGATCATTTTGGGAATTATATTTTATTTTTTGGGGATGTTACAAGGCTTAGAAGTTTAGAAGCAAATCTTAAATTTTTTCAGAAATTTTCAAAAACCCACTTTTTAAGGACCAGTTCAGGTCTGAAGTCACTTTGTAAAGCTTACATAATAGAAACCACCCAAAATGTCCCCATTCTAGAAACTACACCCCTCAAGGTATTCAAAACGAATTTTACAAACTTTGTTAACCCTTTAGGTGTTCCACAAGAATTAATGGAAAATAGAGATACAATTTCAAAATGTCACTTTTTTGGCAGATTTTCCATTTTAAGCAAGGGTTAACAGCCAAACAAAACTCAATATTTATGGCTCTGATTCTGTAGTTTACAGAAACACCCCATATTTTCTGTACGGCAGGGTGCAGAAGGAAAGTAATGCCATACGGTTTTTGGAAGGCAGATTTTGCTGGACTGGTTTTTTGACACCATGTCCCATTTGAAGCCCCCCTGATGCACCCCTAGAGTAGAAACTCCAAAAAAGTGACCCCATTTTAGAAACTACGGGATAGGGTAGCAGTTTTGTTGGTACTAGTTTAGGGTACATATGATTTTTGGTTGCTCTATATTACACTTTTTTTGAGGCAAGGTAACAAGAAATAGCTGTTTTGGCACCGTTTTTTTATTTTTTGTTATTTACAACATTCATTTGACAGGTTAGATCATGTGGTATTTTTATAGAGCAGGTTGTCACGGACGCGGCGATACCTAATATGTATACTATTTTTTTATTTATATAAGTTTTACACAATGAATACACTTTTTTTTTTTACGGTGATTACCTGTGGGGTTAGGTCATATGATATTTTTATAGAGTTGGTTATTTTGGACGCGGCTATACCTAATATGTATACATTTTTAAATTTACTTAAGTTTTACACAATAACAGCTTTTTTAAAACAAAAAAATTATGTTTTAGTGTCTCCATTTTCTGAGCCATAGTTTTTTTTATTTTTTGGGCAATTGTCTTAGGTAGGGGCTCATTGGTACTATTTTAGTGGGCATACGCCTTTTTGATCGCTTACTGTTGTACTTTTTGTGATGTAAGGTGACAAAAAATGGTTTATTTAGCACAGTTTTAGTTTTTTTTACGGTGTATATCTGAGGGGTTAAGTCATGTGATATGTTTATAGAGCCGGTCGATACGGACGCGGTGATACCTAATATGTCTACCAATTTTTTTTAAACTTTATTTGGGGGAAATGAAGTTTTTTTTTTGTAGCACTTTGGGACTTAAACTTTTGGGGTCTGATCCCCTTTACAATGCATTCCAATACTTCTAAAAACAAAGGGTCGATTCCAGCTTCTGACGTATAAAATAATTGTTCTTTATTCGGCTTTCAAAGTTTAAGATCCAACATACATCACATGGAGAGACACAAAGTAATTACTTTGTGTCTCTCCATGTGATGTATGTTGGATCTTAAACTTTGAAAGCCGAATAAAGAACAATTATTTTATACGTCAGAAGCTGGAATCGACCCTTTGTTTTTGGATATATCAAGCGTGGCTGGGTTCAAGCCACATCTTCCGTGCTTCACAAGAGTGATTAGAGGTGAGAGCTGCAACTTTTCTATTCCAATACTTCTGTATTGAAATGCATTGGCTGTTTGAGTAATACAGTGTGTATTACTCATACAGCTTCCGGCTTGTGAGATCCAGGGGGCTGGATCTCACAGGCTCGGCACAGGAAGGCAGCGGCGATGCCTCAGGAAGGCATCGTGCTGCCTTCCATGCCATCGGTGTTCCCTATAGCCCCACGGGGACCCGATGGCACCGCCGCACCATCTAAAAGCCGCAAACCGCAGGTCTGAATTGACCTGAGGTTTGCTGCGTTCGCCGACACGGGGGGGTCACAAGACCTACCCGCACATTTTCCTCCCAGCGGGAGGAGTGAGGGACTCCTGCCCAGGCCCCTGGAACTGCTGGTGGGGTGCGCCCACCTAGTTCACCCCCCGGGGCCTTCCGCGAGGTGTTGGAAACGGGGCACCAACCGCGACCTGCCCAGCCCCTGGAACTGCTGGTCGGGTGCGACAGTGCGACACAATTTTAAAGCCCTTGCTGCATCTGCACGTGTGAAATTCGAGCGTTATTATACAGCTGTTATATTCTGTTAGTAAAAAAACACCCTTTTTGTACAACATACTTATTTAGTTAATATTGCAGCCCTTGCTGCATCTGTGATTGTTAAAAACAAGTTTGAAATACTTCAATAATTTTCTGGCTTTGAAAAAACACCCATTTTAGGCAATAACCTTCATATTGGGCCTCTGCCACATTAGTCAGTGTGCAATTTAAGCTAGAAGTACAGATATAATTTTCTGGGTTTTAAAAAACAACCTTTTTGATAAAAATACACAATTTTAGAGCCCTTGCTGCATCTGCACGTGTGAAATTCAAGCGTCATATGTCATATTCTGTTAGTTAAAAAAACACCCATTTTGGGCAAAAAACGTTATTTTACAGCCTTTGCTGCATATGTCATTGTGAGATACACCCTTTATATACTGTGGTTCTATTCTGCTATTAGAAAAACACCCATTTAGGGCAAGATCCTAAATTTAAAAAATATGAGGAGAGCGTCAAATAAGGGACGTGGCCCCCGGTCGTGGTGCTGCTGGTGGAGCTCCTGTTGCAGGGAGAGGACATGGTCGATCTGTGCCAGCTACACGCACAAGTGAAACACCTTCCTCAGGTGCGAGTAGGCGACAGAACCTGCAGCGTATTACGTCGGGCCTAATGCGGCTCTACGAATGGTGAGGCCAGAACAAGTACAGGCGATAGTAGATTGGGTTGCTGACAGTGCATCCAGTTCCTTTACATTGTCTCCCATCCAGACTCCTGCTGAAAGATCAGAGTTGGCACCTGCAGCCGATGTCCATCAGTCTTTCACATCACCCCCTTGCAAATCAGCCAAGCAGTCTGAGCCCCAAGTCATGAGCCCCAGTCTCTTCTGCTTTGTGATGACTCTGTTAGCAGGGTTTCCCAGGGCCATGCACCTAGCCCTGCCCCAGAAGTGGAAGAGATTGAGTGCACTGATGCCCAACCACTTATGTTTTAAGATGAGTACATGGGAGGACCATCGCTGCACATCTCGGATGATGACGAAACACAGGTACCAACTGTTGTGACTTTTCAATGTGCAGACTGACAAGGAGGGAAGGGGTGAAGACTTGATGGAAGATGATGTGGAGGACGATGAGGACCTCGACCCCACAAGGAATCAAGGTCATGCGAGTGACCTATGTAGTTCAGCGGAAGAGTCGGTGGTCGCACAGAGCCACCAGCACAGCAGAAGAGGGAGCAGGGTGCAAAAGCGGAGCGGCCGTTCTCTAGACAGTACGCCTGCTACTGCCCACCGCAGCAAGGGACCGAGCACACCAAAGCCAGCTCCAAGGAGTTCCGTGGCGTGGCAGTTCTTCAGACAATGTGCTGACGACAAGACACGAGTGGTTTGCACGCTGTGCAATCAGAGCCTAAAGCGAGGCATAAACGTTCTCAACCTGAGCGCAACCTGCATGACCAAGCATCTAAGTGCAAAGCACGAGCTGCAGTGGAGTAGACACTTCAAAAACAAATAAAGGTCTCTGGCTCCTCCTGCTTCCTCTTCTGCTGAAGTCTCAGCCTCTTCATCCACCTCTAGAGTGACAGTGCCACCTGCCACCCCACAAACAGAGGATCTGCCAGCAACACCACCATCTGGGTCACCAAGCATCTCCACAATGTCCCACGGTAGCGTTCAGCTCCCAAATACTGGAGTGAAATAGGAAGTACTCCCCTACCCACCCGCGATCCCTGGCCCTGAATGGCAGAATTTCAAAATGAATGGTCTTTGAAATGCTGTCATTCCGTCTGGTGGATACGGAGAGTTTTTAAAGCCTTATGGCGGTGGCTGTCCCACAGCACGTCATGCCCAGCCGCCACTACTTTTCCAGGCGAGCCATCTCCCCCCTGCACAACCAAGTGAGGGACAAAATCAGGTGTGCACTGCACAACGCCATCTGTGGCAAGGTACACAAGGCTGGGCCTGAGGAAGATAGCAGTTTGCCGCATATCCTTCCACCACTGAGAATTGTAGGGCGCTTCAGTTTGCCTCCTGTTGCTTCCTCCTCCTACTCTGCTTCCTCATCATCTACCGACTCCTCATCCGGTCAGCGTAACACCTTCACCACCAACTTCAGCACAGCCAGGGGTAAACAACAGCAGGCAGTTTTAAAACTTATCTGTTTGGGGAACAAACCCCACACCGCGCAGGAGCTGTGGACGGGCCTTCATCAACAGACCGGTGAGTAATTGGTGCCAGTGAGCCTCAAGCCCGGCCTGGTGGTGTACAATAATGGGCGAAATCTCGTAGCAGCTCTGGGACTAGCCGGTTTGACGCACATCCCTTGCTCGGCGCATGTGCTGAATTTGGTGGTGCAGAGATTCCTTAAAAATTACCCCGATATATCAGTGCTGCTGCATAAAGTGTGGGCCGTCTGTGCACGCTTTTGGCGTTCTCACCCTGCTGCTGCTCGCCTGTCAGCGCTGCAGCGTAACTTCGGCCTTCCCGCTCACCGCCTCCTATGCGACGTGCCCACAAGGGGGATCTCCACCTTGCACATGCTGGCCAGACTGTGCGAGCAGCAGCAGGCTATAGTGGAGTTTCAGCTGCAGCACGCACAGGTGAGTCACTCTGAGAACAGCACCACTTCACCACCAATGACTGGGCCTCCATGCAAGACCTGTGTTCCTTGTTGCGCTGTTTCGAGTACTCCACCAACATGGCCAGTGCCGATAACACCGCCCTTAGCGTTATTATCTCACTTCTATGCCTCCTTGAAAAAACGCTTCTGGCGATGATGGAAGAGGATGTGGCACAGGAGGAGGAGGAGGGAGAGGGATCATTTCATAGGGTTTCTGGCCAGTCATTCACAAGTGGCTCCGAGGGTGGATTCCTTCACCCCACAAACGCCAGGTACACAATTGTCCAGTCAGGGCACAGTTCTGGAGGATGACTAGGTGGAGGATGAGGAGGAGGAGATGGAGGAGGAGGAGGAACCATGTTCACAGCAGGGTGGCACCCAGACCAGCTCATGGCCATCACTGGTGCATGGATGGGGGGATACAGAGGACACAGACGATACACCTCCCACAGAGGACAGCTTGTCGTTGCCTCTGGGCAGCCTGGCACACATGAGCGATTACATGCTGCAGTGTCTCCGCAACGAGCGCCAAGTTGCCCACATTCTAACTTGTGCTGATTACTGGGTGGCCTTGCTTCTGGATCCCCGTTACAAGGACAACGTACCGTCCTTAATTCCCTCACTGGAGCATGATCATAAGATGCGCGAGTACAAGAGCACGCTGGTAGATGCGCTGCTGATGGCATTCCCACCTGAGAGCAGGGGCACAGTGGAAGCACAAGGCGAAGGCAGAGGATTAGGAAGAGGTCGCCAACGCAGCTGGGGCACCGCCAGCACCTCAGAAGGCAGGGTTACCAATGCTGAAATGTGGAAAAGCTTTGTCAGCATGCCACAACAACCAGCACCACCAGCTGATTTCGAACGTCTTAGCAGGAGGCAGCATTTCACTAACATGGTGGAGCAGTATGTCTGCACACGCCTACACGTACTGCATGAAGAGTCTGCCCCCTTCAACTTTTGGGTCTCCAAATTGGGCACATGGCCTGAGCTTGCCCTTTATGGTTTGGAGGTGCTGGCCTGCCCTGCAGCCAGTGTATTATCTGAATGTGTGTTTATCACGGATAAGCGCAGCCGCCTGTCAACAGCCAATGTGGACAAGCTCACGTTCATTAAAATGAACCAGGCATGGATCCCACAGGACTTGTCCATACCTTGTGCAGAATAGACATGTATACTGGCCTTACCCAGCCATTGTTATACTACAGCGCAATTGCTCATTGTTGTATTTTTGATATTTCCCACTCTTTTGGGGTGTACCCTAATAAAATTAAAAAGTAATGTAAACAAAAAAACAGTGTTGGCTACCTCGTCCTCTTCCACCTAAACCGCTACGTCCACCGCCTCCTCAAACTCCTACTCCATATGGACCTCCACCTCATAAATCAAGTTTTTTTTATTTTATTTGTACGTATTTTATTTTATGTCCTTTCACTAATTGGTCTGTTACATTTTCGGGTTAAATTCACCAATTTTTGGGTGTGATATATCACTGCAATACCTAGTAAACAGGTAAAATTAAGCACAAATTTGTCTGTTACATTTTCGGGTGAAATTCACAAATTTTTGGGTGTGATATACCACTGCTATACCTAGTTGGCAGCTTAATTAATTTCACTAATTTTTCTTTTACATTTTCGGGTGACATTCAACAATTTTTGGCTGTGATAGATCCCTGCTCTACCTAGTAGACAGGTTAATAAATTTCACAAATATTTCTGTTACATTCTTGGGTGACATTTTACAATTTTTGCCGTGAATAAAGGTGACAGGGACTTAAATTTCTAAAATTTGTCTTTAGTTGGCCCTTTCCTTCGATCCTTCTGCTTTAATAATTTGTCCCACATTTTTGCTTCATTTCATTGCAGCCATTGACCTCCCTTGGATGAGGTCTCCCTTTCTCACGCTCCCTCTCTGGCATGGAACCCTGATTCGCCGATAACCGTGATCAACATTGTAGGCTCAGAAAAGAACATCGAAAGTTGATAGAGAAGATATCCAAATGGATGGTAGATGTCACAGGAACGTGCAATCAGGCAGAAGATATCTAGAGTCAACAAAGCGGCAGCAGGGCCTCTCCTTGCTAATGTTTCCAAATCCAAAATACTCCAGTGAAATTCCCTATAATGTTTTATTAATCATTCAAATAACAGGGCAAGTGTGTTTAGCACGATTGGAGGGGGTTATCACAGGTTATATTTCCCAATGTTTTGGGGTTCACCCTAATTTAAAGAAATATAAATAAATTAAAAACCAAAAAGCAGTGTAGGCTACCTCCTCATCCACCACCGCTTCCACCTACGCCGCCACATCCACCGCCTTCTCAACCTCCTACTCCATATGGACCTCGTCCTCCTAGATCAAGATTGGTATTTTTTATTTTTACGTATTTTATGTTATTTAAAGTCATTTCCTTATTCACATTTGTTTGCAGAGCACTTGCCATGCCCTTAACTAAATTTTTATGCCATTTGCAGCCCTCTAGCCCTTTCCATTACATTTTTACAGCCATTTTAGTGCTCAAAAGTTCGGGTCCCCATTGACTTCAATGAGGTTCGGGTTCGGGGTCAAGTTCGGGTCCCAAACTCGAACTTTTTTGTGAAGTTCGGCCGAACCCGTCGAACCTGAACATCCAGGTGTCCGCTCAACTCTACTGCCAATCATCAGCAGATGGGTGAGAGTGCATGAGATTATGAATAACCATGACTCTTCTCAGGTAGATTTCACTCTTTTCAAGGCCTGGGCTGTAATGATTATGATGCTGGTTCTTAGCAATAGTGATGGCCCTGCGGTTCGCCCGGCGGTCAGTTCGCGGCGAACTGTGCGCATTCCCGATCCACCGAACATGCGAACATGTGGCGAAGTCAACACGCGCCATATTCTTTTGCATTCTGCCAAACTTTGACCCATGACACATCCATCAGGTGGGACAGGACAGCCATTTGAGATGTTTCAGCACATGGACACACCCCCAATCCTATAACAGAACCTGATCTGGCAGCCATTTTACATTATGTGTTTTGCCAGTGTAGGGAGAGGTTGCATTTTGGAGCAGGGGCAGGCTGTTAGGAACTTAGGGACACCAAACGCTAGCTAATAGGGCCACAAAAGTCTTTTTAAGGACTGGTAACGTTGTGCTATCAATAGGTGTGATACACAGTGGGGTGTGATATACTTATAATATACTTTCTAACATAGAAAGTATATTATAGTGCATTTGTATGCTTCCAGAAAATACTGATCAAGGGCTGCGATCTATCAGCTTCCACAAAATAATGATAGAGGTTTTCCATATCCCGGCGTCCACAAAATTTCTTCTTGAGGGTGATATACATGCTTCAACTAACAACTGATTGAAGCCTGCCATATATCAGCTTCCACAAAATAGTGATAGAGGTTTTCCATATACCTGCATCCAAAAAATTACTGCTTGAGGGTGATATACCAGCTTCAACTAACATCTAATTGAGGCCTTCCATATATCAGCTTCCACAAATACTGCTCTTCTCTAGGGACTTTGACACAGGGTCATTTTGAAAATGACAGGCAGAGGAAGAGGCAGGCCGTTACGCAGGGGCGGTAGGGGTCGGGCAGGTGCACCAGGCCAGAGCCTAAGTGGGAAGTTGGAGAAGGTTTGTGCGATTATGTCAAAGGACGCACCAGAGTTGGTTGAGTGGCTCACTCAGCCTTCCGCTTCTGCACCCTTCTCATCCTCTGTATCTGCACCCTCCTCACTCTCTGCTGTGTGCACCCCTAAAGACAACACCACCATAGCCCCTCCACTCGAGTCAGAGGAATTATTTTCCCATCCATTCCCAGACCTTACCGATGCACAGTCATTCTTGGCATCAGATGAGGAAGAGGAGGTAGCAACGGCCGCCATCCAGTGGTCTGACGACAGTACCCAGATCAGCCCGAGGAGGGTGTTTCCCTCTGTTGCTGCCTACTCCGAGATCTCTAATGTCAGTGATGGTGAAGGTGACGATGATAACGTGTCGATGGACGTCACGTGGGTGCCCACAAGAGAGGAAGAGGAGGGGAGTTCAGAGGGAGAGACGGAGCAGCAGATAGAGAGGAGAAGCAGGCAGAAGTCGCAGTGCACAGGAGGCAAAAAGCAGAATGCAAATGTATCTGGAGCGAGCCATCCACCATGCACATCTTGCGCTCCCAGGACTCCGGCACATGGTTCTGCAGTGTGGGCTTTTTTTAACGTGTCAGCTGCTGACAATAGTGTTGCCATCTGCAGCCTGTGCTGTCAATGAATAAGTCGCGGTTAGCCCAACACTCACCTAGGGACGACTGCCTTAAGAAGGCACCTGGCCTCCCATCACCGAGCCCAGTGGGAGCAACGCTGTCAGAACCCACAAAGCCACAATCCCGGCGCTCCACATCCTGCCTTTTCTCCTTTCTCCTCCCATTTGTCCTCCACTCCACCTTCCACCGTGCCGTCGTCGCGTTCATCTGGCACAAGGCAAGCATAAAAAAATTATGACGGCGGATAATCCTCTTGCCCTATGGCCGCTGGCTTGTCGGAACTGCTAGCCCGTCAACTACTGCCATATAAATTGGTGGACTCGGAGGCCTCTAGAAAATATTTGGCCATTGGCACACTGCAATGGAAGGTCCCCGGAAGGAAATATTTCTCCAAGAAAGGCACCCCTGAACTATATGGCCACGTTCAGCGGCAATTGAAAATATCTCAAGCACAAAGTGTCAGTGCCAAAATACATCTGACCACAGACACGTGGTCTAGCACACACGGGCAGGGAAGTTACATAAGTTTTGCTGCCCACTGGGTGAGCCTTCTGACGGCCATCAAGCATGTAACCCGTGGCACTCGTGTGGATTTGGTGTTACCGCAACGGATTGCATGCAGGCCTGCCTCTTCTTCTCCTTCTACTCAATCCTCCATCTCCTCCTCAGCTGACTCCTTCTTTTCCACTGCTACCGCCTCTTCCTCTGCACCCCCGTAGCTCCCCAGAACCTATTCGATGTGCCAGGTGAGACATTGCCATGCTGTGCTGCGGCTGTTGTGCCTGGAAGCGAAGAGCAACACCGGTCCTGTATTCCTTTTAGCTCTGCAGTCACAGGCCGATCAGTGGCTAACCCCGCTCAATTTAACAGTTGGTAAAGTGGTGTGCGACAACGATGCCAATCTGCTGAGCGCGCTGAAACAGGGCAAAATGACACACGTGCCATGCATAGCACACATCATGAACTTAGTCGTGCAGCGATTCGTTGCCAAATACCCCGGGGTCCAGGACGTCTTGCGGCAGGCCAGGAAAATCTCTGCCCATTTTTGAAGATCTTACAAGGCCATGGCTCGCCTTGCTGTCGTTCAGCGGCGACACCACTTGCCCATCAAACATCTGATTTGTGACTGCCCAACGCGCTGGAACTACACTTTGTATATGCTTGATAGGCTGCTCCAGCAGAAACATACCATTAACAACTACCTGTACGAACTCTGCCGCAGGACAGGTTCTGGGGAGCTTGGTTTCTTTTCACCACGGCAGTGGCTGCTCATGCGCAACGCATGCAGATTTCTGCGGCCATTTGATGAGATCACCAAACTGGTCAGTCGCAGCCAGGGCACCATCAGGGACATCGTACCTTATGTCTTCTTTCTGGAGCGTGCATTGAGTCGTTTGAAGATGTGTTGGTCACTTCGGATATGAGATCATTCTTGCAGCCAACCTATTCGACAGTCGCTCTCAAGATCCAGCCTCAGGGAACGCCTAGACTGACAAGTGTCCGACTACATCAGGTTAACGGCCGATGTGGACGCTCTGAGAAGCGAGGAATCCCTTAAGCTGGCACAATTTGCCATGGAACTCTTGGCTTGCCCCTCGTCAAGTGTCCTGTCCGAAAGGATGTTCAGCGCGGCAGGGGGGATCGTGACCGATATGCGCACTCGCCTAGCTCAGGACAGTGTGGACTACCTCACATTTAAAAAAATGAATGAGACATGGATCTCAGAGGAATTAAACACCTGTGATGACCACGTGTAATTGAATTTCTTCATACCAGCCCACACATATCTGCCACCACCCAGAACAAAGAATGGTCCTTGCCTTATGTATATACAGCGGCATAAAAGGCCTTTTATTTCAGGTGAATGCTTAATTTTTGGGGCCTGTACTGGCTGACAGTTACATATTTATCCTGTGACCGCCTAATGTACCTCCAGCCACTGAATCCAAAGTTCTTTGCCGCTAGGTGAATGCCTATTGGCAAATTTTTGGGGCCTGTACTGGCTGACAGTTAAATTTTTATCCTGTGACCGCCTAATGTACCTCCAGCCACAGAATACAAAGTTCTTTGCTGTCAGGTGAATGCCTATTGCCTAATTTTGGGGGCCTGTACTGGCCGACAGCTACATTTTTTATCTCTAGCCACATAATCACACCCCTGTCTCACTCCTCTGCCTCTCATTATTGTGGCTTATGAACCGCATTCACCATAAGGACCTTCTAATGTCACAGGGTCATGTGACTGTGCCCCCCACCCTGTACTGTCCCCCTCACCCCCATACTGTGCCCCCCACCCCGTACTGTGCCCCCCACCCTGTACTGTCCCCCTCACCCCGTACTGTGCCACCTTATACCCTGCATTTTGCCCTCTTATCACACCCTGTGCAGTACCCCTAGTCATTCCCTGTACTTTGCCCTCTTATACCCTTTTATCCGGTCACGGTATGGCGGTGTTATCCAGTCACTGTACAGAGGTTTTATCCGGTCAATGTATGGCGGTGGTATCCAATAACTGGATGGCCATTACTGTATCCATTTCCTTGTCCACGCCATCCTTTTTTAGACCTGGCATGAGCAGGAAAAATATGCTGATTGCGGTGCTAAGGACCTTTGCGCCACAATCTGTTTCAGAAATATGCCTAACATAGACGTATTTCTATATAATAAATGACCCCCTAATTGTATTATTATTCGGGGGTAGGGCTAATATCTTTATATTATATAGATTCTAGTATTATATAATAATATCTTTATATTATATAGATTCTAGTGTATTATACTGTGCCCTGTATTTCCCAGTAGAAAATGATCCTTGGGAAGCACAGTCCTCATCCCTGACCACCAGGACCAGGTAGCGCTCTGTCAGTACATGGCGACCTCCCATCTCCGCCATGCTGCTCCGCTGTGTACTGGTGCTTATTCTGACACTAGGGCTGGGTTCACATCCTATTTTTGCCATCCATTTAATGCATACCAAAAATGTATGTGTTAACAGATGCCTCAGACTGATGCCGTACAGTAGCGTCCGTTCACCATACAGTTCCATGGTAGAAAATACATTTTTGTCAAAGTATACATTTTTTTAATGGACTCAGCAGGATGCAAAAATGTAGAGTGCTGCACATTTATATACATAAAACCGAAATTTTTTCTAGGCTCCAGCAGGGCACATTTTTGAGAGTTTCCCTTTAAGATGCATAAAAATGGCCCCTGATTAAAATACATATTTTTTGTGGGAATATTTGCCAATGATCCCCCTCTGGTATGTCACGGTCCATGTTGTGGGACTATTTGTGTACTTCTAGTAAGTGTTTGCTGGCTGCAAATATGACCTGAAGGTTTTTCAGGTTCGCCTGCCATTAAAGTGAATGGGGCCCGCCGCTAACGCGCGGTTCGCGAACATTTGATCAAATTGCGTTAGCGAATCGTTCCGGCCGATGTTCGTCCATCACTACTCGGCAACCACTTACTTTTAGCTCATGCTGAAATCAGCATTTCTGTCACTCTTTTATGCTGCCCTCGGTGAGGTCAGCATAAAGTTGATGACAGGTTCCCTTTAAAGTGGAAATTAGAGGTGGTACCATTCACACTAATATATACAGAAAACCGACCTCCACGAAATCACTAATACACTACGACTCCTTCCATCCACCTCATGTAAAATCGGTCATAGTACAGTATATGGCCAATTTATGCGACTAAAAAGAATTGTGTCAGATTAGGATGAGTATTTTGAGCAATCAAAAATTTTAAAAAAAAACCCTACTGCAACGTGGCTATCCAGACAAGGTAAATGACATGGCATATAGAAATGTATCCAGCCCTCAAGAGGTTAATCCTAGGTCCAAAGCGAACGAAGATAGAGCAGTGTTCACATTTGACTATTCCCCTATGGCTTCAGCCATCGAGAGGGCTATTCTTAACAAGGATATTGTAGCACAGGATAATGTCTTGAAAGAAAAAACACTATTTAATCCCATTGTTAGCTTCAGGAGAAGTAAAAAAATTAGAGATATCGTTGCGAGGAGTAATTTTCAGAATGAAATTGGTTAGAGAAATACCCCCTGAAATGCAATTTTGCATGTGGTCATTGCTCCATGTGTAAATATATGTATAGAAAGAGATTTTTTTTAGGTTAGGAGGTACTGAGTGCGTGGTCAACCAATTTTTTTCTTGTAAAACACAATTTGTAGTTTATGCAATTTTTTGCCCCTGTGGGAGGTTTTACATCGGTAAGACCATCAGATGTTTGTACGTCAGGTTCAGAGAACACAGGAGATCTATTGAGACAAGAATTGGGGCCACCAGATTGAATGATAATGTACATGAAACACATGGAGGAAATGACAGTGTTTTAACATGTGCAGGGATTGAAGTTATCCAGCCTCTACTACGGGGTGGTGAGAAAGGTCGTGTTTTACTCCAGAAAGAAGCAGCCTGGATTATAAAAACTAGAGCCATGGGCCCTCTGGGGTTAAATGATAAAAACGACCTAGCAGTATTTTTATAATGTTAGTAGCTGACTGTGTGTTTTTTAGCTTGTCTACGTTTGATGGTTTTAACGCATGTGTCATTCATTTAATCAGTGACGACGGTGTGGGAGTATTTATGAGCCACGCCGATTCAGTCACTGATGGCTTCAGAAAGCGCAACAAGCGTGAAACAGCTGTTGCCCTTTAGCTGTGCTGTGCCCGTATGACGCTGATTTTTATATGTGAATAAAGCTGAAAAAAGTATTTCTGGTGAGTGCCGCATCTTTTCTGCTCTTTTTTTGCATATTTTACTTTTGCCACTAATACACGACAAAAAGGGCTGTAATTTTCGCACTTAACCACTTAATAAGCCCTTTTCTTCCCACTAATACAAGCCAAAAAATGCTTTAGAACATATAACTGCACCGCACAAGGGCAAATAAGATTTAGAAATATTTCCTTGTAATAAACCCTATTAATGGCTGTATCACCCCAATAACAAGAACGGTTTGCTGGAATTACAGAGCTGTATAATGGCAATTTGGATCCCCGGTCAGTACAGCAAGGTGTAATAGGATTGTTCCTATTACCCAGGCTGTAACCTTCCCTACTGAACCCTGTTGAACACAAATGCTGTGGAATGATTCCTCCCTATCCTTTCCCTACACCTTGAATAATCTTTCCCTGCACTTGAAAATCGCTTTTTCAGCACAATGAAGTTGTTTTTCCTAGCACTGTCCCTAGCGCCTGCAGACGTCTCTCCCTGCACTAAGTACACTGGTAAATGGCAGAATCTAAGATGTCTGCCGCTATTTATAGGGCTGTGACATCACAGGGCTGACTGGCTGCTGATTGGCTGCATGCATGGCATTATGGGTGATCCCGCTTTACCAGAGTTCCTTTCTCCATGTCCTCATACGTGCAGCAGTCATTTTAGGAAAAAATGTGATTCGTTACCACGAAGCGCGAGGAAATTCGGCTTCGGTGTGAATCAAATTTTTCTTGAAATTCGGATCGAATTCCACTTCGTCAGCTTCGATTCACTCATCTCTAATGAAGACAGAACAATTATATCTACATAAATCTGGAAAAAGTGCGTGCTAAAATTTTGCTCCTACTTAGAATATGCATGATTGCCATTTTAACGTCTGCATTTTTAAAACTGTAGATAATAGGGTTCAGTAATGGGGAGGCCACAGTGTAAAAAATGGAGAAAACTTTGTCAATACCATCTGAATTCAACCCCATGCTGGGTTGGAAATAAATACCAAATGCAGTGCAATAGAAAGAGATAACAACAGTCAGGTGGGAGGCACAGGTCGAAAAGGCTTTACGTCGTCCATCTGCTGAATGAATTCTCAAGATGTTATATATTATTAACACATAGGACATCAGGATCCCAAAAAATGAAACAAGTCCTATTACAAATGCCATTGAAAAGACAACGAGCTTTCGGATGTGAGAGTGAGCACATGTGAGTTTCAGAAGTGGGGGAATATCACAGTAGAAGTGATTGATTTCATGGGAACCACACAGAGGGAATTTAAAAACAGTGATTGTATGAGTGATTGATGCCAGGCAGCTGCTGAAATAGGTTCCAAATACCAAACCCCAACACGTAGACTTGTTCATGATGTTATGATAGACAAGTGGTCGGCAAATCGCAACATAGCGGTCATATGACATGGCAGTCACCAAGAGGATCTCTGATATAGCAAACAAGGCAAATGAAAACATCTGGGTGGCACAAGCTAAGGATGAAATAGACTTGGACTCGGAAGTAAAATCTGCCAACATCCTGGGTGTAATAGTTGAGGAGTAACAAAGGTCTACGAATGACAAATGACCAAGGAAAAAGTACATAGGGGTATGAAGATGATGATTTGCTATGATCAAAGCCAACAAACAAAGGTTACTCAAGAAGGAACATGCATATATGATCAAAAATAGAACAAAGAGTAGAAACTGAAGACTTCGGTCCTTGGTTAGTCCTAACAAAATAAACTGAGCAATAGTTGTTTGATTCGCCAGGTCCTTCATGAATCTGAAAGAGAAATGGAGAGAATTAATGTAAAGTTTTGTTGATATATCTGGGATCTACCTGTTTTATTATGGCATTGAATACGTACTATAGAGCTGTGTTTTCAGGGTTTTCTACCTGAATCGAAAGTACTTTAAATGTAGAAAATGTTTTCTAACTCTCTTTCCTTCTATCTCTTTATTCTGGCCCCAAAATTTGGCCACAAAGCGAATCTAAAGAAATTCGTATCCTAATAAATCCAAATTTTTATTTATTTATTCTGATTCATTAGTGTCACATCTCTTAGTGATAATTCTGTAAGATAACAAGCCAATAGTAGACATTTAGTATGTCCCTAATTTCACTATTACAATGAAACAACTGAAATATACTATGTAAGAAGAACTTAGAAGATATGTTAGGGTACGACCACACAGTCAAGTTTCCCAATGCATTTTTTAAAGCCAAAATCAGAAGTGGATCATTAAAGGTGAGAAAGTATAAAGGACAGATACGACTTCTTCTCTTTTTTGGATTGACTCCTGGTACTACATTAGGAAACGTGACCGTATCTTTAGGTGAGCCTTAGGAAATGATCACTGTGGATTTTTCACATGAAATCCATATGCCAAAATACATGTGTAATCCACAAGTATTCAGCAGCCAACAGTTTTTTTTCCACCACAGATTTAAAATCCATGGTTTAGGAAACAACAAAGAGACATGTTATTTCTTGAAATGCAATCTCTGTGAAATCCACATGGAAACCTTGGTTAGCTGGAGGACCTTCAAGGGGGCTAACCCACTTGCAGATCCATGGCATGACAAACTGCAAATCCACCTCAGAAATATGAAGTTCAGCATTAGAATCCACATATACATCAAGTTTTAGATCATATAATGAGTCTGAGGATGCAGGTGAGACTGTTTACATTATGTTTTGTGAAAACTTTTGCGAACTTTACAATTCAGGATATTTCCCAGCACATACTGTAGTCTTAATGCATCGATAGGCCCCTATGCACCAAGTGTATGCCACAATACGGTCAGTGGGTGAAGTATGCCACTGTATACCTGTATACCGTATCTCACAGTCTTCTGTCAGAGGTACATGTTGAGGAATAGAATACAAAAGGGGTCTAGATGGCCTGTCTCTTTCTGTATGTTCTTCAGGACTTGACATTGACTCGATAAGAAGTAAACAAATTCTATTTTTGTTCTAAAAGTGACTTTTGAGTTACGTTAATGGGTAATATTTAATAAATTGAAGATCATTAAAGAAGAATTTTAATTTTAGGTCCATTGAATGCTCACCATGTTTTTCATCATATATTGTATGTGTCCTTCCCGTTCAGTTTATTTCCTTCTATAATGTGTTTCAGACAATACGGCTCGGCTATATAATCAATCTTAAATATTGTCTTGGGAAATTACTAGTGCTCTAGGAATTAATTAATCCCTTTAAATAGTGAACAAAGAAAATTATAATTACAGATAAGCGAATCGAAGTTAACGAAGTGGAATTTCATGAAAAATTCGATTCGCACCGAATCTGAATTTCCTCGCGCTTCGTGTTAACGAATCAAATTTTTTCCTAAAATGGCTGCTGGACGTGTGAGGACATGGAACAAGGAACTCTGGGAAGGCGGGATCACCCATAATGCCATGCATGCAGCCAATCAGCAGCCAGACAGCCCTGTGATGTCCCAGCCCTATAAATAGCCTCAGCCATCTTGGATTCTGCCATTTTCCAGTGTACTTAGTGCAGGGAGAGACATCAGCAGGCGCTAGGGACAGTGCTAGGAAAGACTTCATTGTGCAAAAAAATTTATTTACAAGTGCAGGGAAAGATTATTCAAGGTGTAGGGAAAGGATAGGGAGGAATCTTTCCGCAGCATTTATGTTGAACAGGATTCAGTACGGGAGGTTACAGCCTGGGTAATTGGAACAATACTATTACACCTTGCTGCACTGACTGGGGACCCAAATTGCCATTATACAGCTCTGTAATTCCAGCAAAACCGTTCTTGTTATTGGGGTGCAAGTGCTGTTTGATACAGCCATTAACACAATTTATTACAGGGAAATATTTATATGTCTTATTTGCCCATGTGCAGTGCAGTTATATGTTCTAAAGCAGGGATCAGCAACCTCCGGCACTCCAGCTGTAGTGAAACTACGACTCCCAGCATGCTCCATTCACTTCTCTGGGAGTTCTGAGAACAGCCATGGAGGTGTGCATGCTGGGAGTTGTAGTTTAAACAAAGCTGGAGTGCCGAAGGTTGCTGATCCCTGTTCTAAAGCATTTTGTGGCTTGTATTAGTGGGGGGGGGGGGGGGAAGGCTTATTAGCTGTTGTGTGGTGAACTGCGAAATTACAGCCCTTCCTGTCATGTATGTCATGGCAAAATAAAAATATATTTGTCGTTCAGCGGTGCAGTTATTTGTTCTAAAGCCCTTTTTGTCGTGTATTAGTGACAAAAGTAAAATATATTTGACGTTCAGCGGTAAAGTTACATGTTCTAAAGCCCCTTTTTGTCATGAATAAGTGGCAAAATAAAAATATATTTCCCGTTCAGCAGTGCAGTTATATGTTCTAAAGCCTTTTGTGGCGTGTATAAGTGGAAAAAAATAAGAGCCTATTTGCATTTAAGCGGTGCAGTTATATGTAGGGTTGTACCGAACTTTAGGATTTTTGGACCCCAGACCCGAACCCAAACTTTTCAGTAAAAGTTTGGTGTTTGGCGAGTTAATGGCGCTTTTTGAAAGGCTGCAGAGCGGCCAATCAACAAGCGTTTTACTCGTGGGCCCTTAGAAGCCATCACAGCCATGCCTACTAATGGCATGGCTGTGATTGGCCAGTGCAGCATGTGACCCAGCCTCTATATAAGCTTGGTCACTATATATATTTTGTGCCAAATACTAAATTTGCTGCCTTGGCTGCATCTGTCAGTTTGAGATACAAGCTTGAAATACTTCAATAATTTTCTAGGTTTAAAAAAACACAAATTTTTGGCAATATCCTACCTCTGGGGCCTATGCTGCATTAGTCAGTGTGCAATTTAAGCTTGAAATACAGCAATAATTTTCTGGGTTTTAAAAAACACCCTTTTTGGGCAAAATACTACATTTTACAGCCCTTGCTGCATCTGTCAGTGTGAAATACAAGCGTTAGATACTACTGTCATATTCTGTTATTAAAAAAACACCCATTTTGGGCAATACTCTACATCTGGAACTATGCTGCATTTGTTAGTGTGACATACAGGCTAGAAATACTGCAATAATATTCTGGGTTTTAAAAAACACCCATTTTGGGCCAAATACAAAATTTGCAGCCTTTGCTGCATCTGTCAGTGTGAAATACACGCGTTAGATACTGGTGTTCTATACTGTTATAAAAAAACACCCATTTTGTTAAAAATCAGGGAATGAGGAGAGCGTTGAATAAGGGACGTGGCCCCGGTCGTGGTGCTGCTGGTGGAGCTCCTGTTGCAGGGAGAGGACGTGGTCGATCTGTGCCAGCTACACTCACAAGTGAAACACCTTCTTCAGGTGCGAGTAGGCGACAGAACCTTCAGAGTTATTTGGTCGGGCCTAATGCGGCTCTATGAATTATGAGGCCAGAACAAGTACAGGCGATAGTAGATTGGGTTGCTGACAGTGCCTCCAGTTCCTTCACATTGTCTCCCACCCAGACTCCTGCTGAAAGATCAGAGTTGGCACCTGCAGCCGATGTCCATCAGTCTTTCACATCACCCCCTTGCAATTCAGCTAAGCAGTCTGAGCCCCAAGTCATGCAGTAGTCTCTTCTGCTTTTTGATGTCTCTGCTAGCAGGGTTTCCCAGGGCCATCCACATAGCCCTGCCCCAGAAGTGGAAGAGATTGAGTGCACCGATGCCCAACCACTTATGTTTCAAGATGAGTACATGGGAGGACCACCGCAGCACGTCTCGGATGATGACGAAACACAGGTTCCAACTGCTGTGGCTTTCGAAAGTGTGAAGACCGAAAAGGAGGGCAGGTGTGAAGACTGGGTGGAAGATGATGTGGAGGACGATGACGTCCTCGACTGCACATGGAATCAAGGTCATGCGAGTGACCTGTGTAGTTTGGAGGAAGAGGCGGTGGTCGCACAGAGCCACCAGCACAGCAGAAGAGGGAGCAGGGTGCAAAAGCGGAGCGGTCTTCCCCTAAACAGTATGCCTGCTACTGCCCACCCCAGCAAGGGACCGAGCACACCAAAGCCAGCTCCAAGGAGTTCCCTGGCAAGGCAGTTCTTCAGACAATATGCTGAGACAAGACATGAATGGTTTGCACGCTATGCAATCAAAGCCTGAACGTTCTCAACCTGAGCACAACCTGCATGACCAGGCATCTAAGTGCAAAGCACGAGCTGCAGTGGAGTAGACATGTCAAAAACAAAGAAAGGTCTCTGGCTCCTCCTGCTTCCTCTTCTGCTGCAGTCTCGGCCTCTTCATCTACCTCTGCAAACAGAGGATCTGCCAGCAACACCACCACCTGGGTAACCAAGCATCTCGACAATGTCCCACGGAAGCTTTCAGCTCTCCATCTCCCAAAGACTTAAGTGGAAGAGGAAGTATCCCCCTACCTACCCGCGATCCCTGACCCTGAATGCCAGCATTTCAAAATTACTGGCATTTGAAATGCTGTCATTCCGTCTATTGGAGACGAAGAGTTTTAAAAGCCTTATGGCGGTGGCTGTCCCACAGTACGTTGTGCCCAGCCACCACTACTTTTCCAGGCGAGCCATCCCTTCCCTGCACAACAAAGTGGGGGACAAAATCAGGTGTGCACTGCGCAATGCCATCTGTGGCAAGGTCCACCTAACTACAGATACGTGGACCAGTAAGCACGGTCAGGGGCGTTATATCTCCATAACAGCACACTGGGTAAATACAGTGGCGGCTGGGCCTGAGGCGGATAGCAGTTTGGCGCATGTCCTTCCACCACCGAGGATTGCAGGGTGCTTCTATTTGCATCCTGTTGCTTCCTCCTCCTACTTCGCTTCCTCATCCTCTACCACCTCCTCATCCGGTCAGCGTAACACCTTCACCACCAACTTCAGCACAGCCAGGGGTAAATGACAGCAGGCAGTTTTAAAACTTATCTGTTTGTGGGACAATCCCCACACTGCGCAGGAGCTGTGGACAGGCCTTGAACAACAGATTGATGAGTGGTTGGTGCCAGTGAGCCTCAAGCCCGGCCTGGTGGTATGCGATAATGGGCAAATCTCGTAGCAGCTCTGGGACTAGCCGGTTTGACGCACATCCCTTGACTGGCGCATGTGCTGAATTTGGTGGTGAAGAGGTTCCTTAAAAATTACTCCGATACTGTAAGTCAGAGCTGCTGCATAAAGTGTGGGACGTCTGTGCGTGCTTTCGGCGTTCTCACCCTGCTGCTGTTAGAATGTCAGCGCTGCAGTATAAATTCGGCCTACCCGCTCACCACCTCATATGCGACGTGCCCACAAGGTGGAACTCCACCTTGCACATGCTGGCCAGACTGTGCGAGCAGCAGCAGGCGATAGTGGATTTTCAGCTGCAGCACGCACAGGTGAGTCGCTCTGCGGTACAGCACCACTTCACCACCAATGAATGGGCCTCCATGCGAGACCTGTGTTCCTTGTTGCGCTGTTTCGAGTACTCCCCCAACATGGCCAGTGCCGATAACGCCATTCTCAGCGTTACTATCCCACTTCTATGCCTCCTTGGAAAAACACTTCTGATCAGGAAAATACAGTTTTTTTATCAAAAAAGTGTGTTTTTCAAACCCCTTAAAATGATGGCTGTATTTCTAGCTTAAATTGCACACTGACTAATCCAGATGTTGTAGATTGCTAAACA